>NW_026074282.1:0-1671 GCF_014885135.2 Alexandromys fortis
TGTGAACTGCCCAACATGGGCCCTAGAAAAGCAGTAAGCATACTAAGCAATGAGTCACCTCACCAACTTCCTGGGGAACATTTTTGATGGGGCCTCTGGAGTGTGTGGACAAGGGCTTCTCTTTTATGTAAGGAAGGAGAGTCAGTGGCTCACACAGCAAGCAAATGTTCATCTCACACGAATTCAGCCTGGAATGTTGTGTGTAGGCGTTGGCCACTGTGCACTCTCGGCTGCTCCAGAGACATACTTCTTATTCCACATCCTTGCCAACACGTAACACTGAGCATCCTTGAGACATTTTGCCAATGGTTTGGGAGCAAAACGGTTTTTCATTACGAATTTAATTTCACCTCTCTGATGACCAGGAAACTGGAGAAAGTTTGGTGTACCTATCGGATCTCAGATTTCCCTTTCACTGTGACCATTCGTGGTCTTCCGCCTATTTTATGGGCTTTTTACTTTCTCATTAGTTTGCGGGCATCCTTAATGTAGTTTGTGTCATTTTGTATTCCGTCCTCAATGGGCGACTAATCTCATACCCCAGTTTGTGGTTTGTCTCTCCTCCCTTGTGGTCTCATCTATGAACAGCAATGATTCACCTCACTGTAGTCTGAGTTAATCCATATTCTGCATAAACTTGTTGCGCCTTGTTTTGGAAATCCTGTCCAAAGATTAGACAGACATTATCCTACAGTGTTCTTCTGATCCTTTGAGTTTTGAATTGTATTTTTTTTCTGTATAAATGTATGTGCATGTGTTTGTGTACTTTGCATGTACACAGGGAAGCCAGAGATCAATGTCAAGTGTCTTCTTCAATCATTTTCCATGTTTTTGTGATGATGATGATGATGATGATGATGATGATGATGATGATGATGATGTAGCGCTGCTCTCCAGTTTTCAGCATAGCTGAGGATGACCTTGGGCTTTGGAGCCTCCTGCCTCCATCTGCTGAGCACTAGGATTATAGACATGAGTCACCAGGCCTGGTTTACACAGTGCTGGAGATTGAACCCGGGGCTCTGTGCAGACTAGATGAGCTACAAATGAGCTACATCCTCAGACCTCCACATGCTTTTTAAGATAGGATCTCTCATTAACCCCGAAACTTGCCCATTCAGATAGACTGGCTGGCTAGTGAACCCTAGAGATCCTCCTGTCTCTGTGTCCCTAGCACTGGAATTACAGGCAAGTACCACTGTGCCCAGCCTTTTATGTGGATGCTGGGCTTGAACTCAGGTTCTTTTGATCATTTAGTCCTTTCACTGACTCTGCCATCTCCTCAACCCCACTTCTTTTTAAATCTATTTCTAACCCTCTGGATGGGCTGGAGAGATGGCTCAGCTGTTAAGAGCACTTGCTGCAAACTCAAGTCCAAATGGATCAAAGACCCCAACATAAAGCCAGCCACACTGAACCTCATAGAAGAGAAAGTGGGAAGTACACTTGAACACATTGGAACAGGATACCACTTTCTAAATATAACCCCAGTAGCACAGACACTGAGAGCAACAATTAATAAATGGGACCTCATGAAACTGAAAAGCTTCTGTAAAGCAAAGGACAATGTCAACAAGACAAAACTACAGCCTACAGAATGGGAAAAGATCTTCCCTAACCCCACATCAGACAGAGGTCTGATCTCCAAAATATACAAAGAACTCAAGAAAT
>NW_026074283.1:0-1667 GCF_014885135.2 Alexandromys fortis
GTTCATGTCCTGTCATCCTGGGATTGGGTAAGGAGGGCATAGGGCAAAGTAGTCTCTGAAACCATTGGTCAGTTTTGGGGCACGAAAACCCTAACAAAGAGCCATTAAAAACTGACAAGGTATCTTCAAGGGCAGGCTGCCTCCTAGGAACATCTGAACCCTGTTTAAGGTTTATGTCCCTGCTCCCTAGCTCCTTAAATGGCTGTTTTCAGGGTATCCATCCAAATTGCGCTATTGCAGCACATATTTGAGCTGAGACCCCCCCCTCATTATATGGCTTAAGATGATGCCCCCTCTTTAAAATGGAGTCTGCAAAGTCAGGTTCTCACACCTACATTAACTCCAGTTAGGGGATCCAAAGCCCTGCTCTAGCCTTCACAGACACCAGACGTGCAAATAGTGCACAGACATACATCCAAGTGAAACACTCAAACACATAAAGAAAACATCCTGAAATAAGACAGCTCCATTTTTCCTCCTGTTGAGGACTGCTTGCTTTTGGAATAAATAAGAATCACTGTGGAGCCTGTTAAAACCTCCAGGCCTTCTCCAAAGAGATTCTGATGTTCCAGGTCAAGTAGAAGATGAGAACTATGGATTCTTCAACTTCCCATGTAGATTAGATCTATGTAACATGTAAGTCCCTCTTACTGTCTACATTGTTGTCTCAGTTCTCTGGGATTGTGGTTTGTAGACTGGCTTTCTTTGTTTTATATTTAATAACCACCTATGAGTAGTACATGTGATAACTGTCTTTCTATATCTGGGTTACCTCACTCAAAATAATGTTTTCTAGCTCCATCCATTTTCCTGCAAAATTCAAGCTGTCATTATTAATTTTTTTCTGTGTAGTACTCCATTGTGTAAATGTATCACATTTTTTTTATCCATTCTTTGGTTGAGGGGCATTTAGGTTGTTTCCAGGATTTGGCTATGACAAACAAAGCTGCTATGAATATAGTTGAGCAAATGTCCTTATGGCACGATTGGGCATCCTTTCGATATATACCCAAAAGTGGTATTACTGGTGCTTGAGGGAGGTTGTTGCCTAATTTTCAAGAAATCGCCACACTGACATCCAAAACGGTTGCACCAGCTTGCATTCCCACCAGCATTCAGAAGTGTTGCCTTTTCCCCACAACCTCTCCAGCATAAGTTGTCATCAGTGATTTTGATCTTGGCCATTCTTACAAATGTAAGATGGAATCTCAGATTTGTTTTGATTTGCATTTCTCTGATGACTAAGGATGTTGAACTAAGGTGGGGGCAGACACTGCAGTACCCTAGTACACATGTGGAGGTCAGAAGAATCTGGGCCTCAGTCCTCTCACTCTGCCATGTGGGTCCCAGAAATCAAACCCAGGTTCCTGGGCTTGACCACAAGCACCTTTACCTCTGAAGCAGTTCACCTGCCCAGTAAAAGCTATTTATTAACCAAGTGTGACATGGAGCCAACGAACTGAGGGAGTGTATTTTGTCTGTTATTGAATAAAAATCAGCTAGGGAGTCAGAGAGGAAAACAAAGCCTGATATCTCAGGGTTGGAGACAGGTAGACAGTCACAAATTCCAGGTCAGCCTGGTCTATACAGTGAATTACTGCCATCCAGGTCTACACCTGTCTCAGACACAAATAAAAACACAAAAACAAAGAATCTCCTGAGTAAGT
>NW_026074284.1:0-1552 GCF_014885135.2 Alexandromys fortis
CAATTCTTCAGGAGGAAGTCTCAATCCTGAATATCTAAGCCCCTAATATAAAAGCACCCATGTACGTAAAAGAAACATTACTAAAACTGAAGGCTGCCATCAAACTGCACACACTAATAGTAGGAGACTCCAACACTCCTCTCTCACCAATGGACAAGTCAATCAGACAGAAACCTAACAGAGAAATAAGAGAATTAATGGAGGTAATGAATCAAATGGACTTAACAGACATCTATAGAACATTCCACCCAAACAGAAAAGAATACACCTTCTTCTCAGCATCTCATGGAACCTTCTCAAAAATTGATCACATAATTGCTAACAAAGCAAACATCCATAGATACAAATAAATTGTAGTAACCATTGGTGTACTATTAGATCACCATGGAATAAAGTTAGAATTCAACAACAATTCTAATCCTAGAAAGCCTACAAACTCATGGAAACTGAACAGTCCACTAATGAACCACCCCTGGGTCAAGGAAGAAGTTAAGAAAGAAATTAAAGTCTTCTTTGAATTTAACGAAAATAAAGACACAACATACCCAAACCTATGGGACATTATGAAAGCAGTGCTAAGAGGAAAGTTCAAAGCACTAAGTGCCCACATAAAGAAAACAGAGAAAGCACACATTACAGACTTAACAGCCCACCTGAAATCTCTAGAAAAAAAGAAGCAGACTCACTCAGAATAAGTAGAAGACTGGAAATAATCAAACTGAGGGCTGAAATGAACAAAAATAGAAACAAAGAAAACAATCCAAAGAATCAATAAAGTTTTTGGTTCTTGGAGAAAATCAACAAGATTGAAAAACCCCTATTCAAACTAATCAAACGGCAGAGAGATAACAGGCAAATTGATAAGATCAGAAATGAAAAGGGCAACATAACCACAGACACTGAGGAAATTCAGAGAATCATTAGATCTTACTACAAAAGCCTGTATGCCACAAAATTGGAAAATGTTAAAGAATGGACACTTTTTGGATAAGTACCATATAACCAAAATTAAATCAAGACCAGGTGAATAGTTTAAATAGATCTGTAAGTAGCAAGGAATCAGAAGCTGTCATCAAAAACCTCCCTACCAAAAAAAGCCCAGGACCAGATGGTTTCAATGCAGAATTCTACCAAAACTTCCAAGAAAAGCTAATACCTATACTCCTTAATGTATTTCACAAAATAGAAACAGAAGAGTCATTGCCAAACTCCTTTTATGAAGTTACAGTTACCCTGATGCTAAAACCACACAAAGACTTAACCAAGAAAGAGAATTACAGACCTATCTCACTCATGAACATCGATGCAAAAAATTCTCAATAAAATACTGGCAAACTGAATCCAAGAACACATCCAAAAAATTATACATTATGATCAAAGTAGGCTTCATCCCAGAGAGGAAGGGCTGGTTCAAGATATGAAAATATATCAATGTAATACATCATATAAATAAACTGAAAGGAAAAAAACATATGATCATTTCATTAGATGCTGAAAAAGCATTTGACAAAATTCAACACCCTTTTATGATAAAGGTCTTGGAGAGATTAGG
>NW_026074285.1:0-1671 GCF_014885135.2 Alexandromys fortis
CCCCGTTTCCTCCCTGACCCTCCGCGTGACCCTGAAACCAAGAGCTGGGGATGGCACCGTTTCCCACTCTGCTGTCTACACACGGGCGTCTTCCTAGCTTACACACACACACACACACACACACACACACACGTTATGTATCGTTTTTGTCTGTGAGAATCAATTACAACTGGCATAGGTCACTTTAGAGCATATGTGATATGTAAAATCGTCCCCTGCTTGTAGAATGTCTTCCGGTTCACTCAGCCTTGGTTCCGTCTCCCGGGCATCACCTCTGCTCCCACCTCTGGTGTCTCGAGGCTTGCACTGGCTGCAGCTGCCTCTCTGAAGTGGCTGTCTCCTTCCCGCTGGATATAGGAGCTGCCTAGATCATCCATGATGACCTCATTGCAAGCTCTTTTAACTCGGTGACAAAGTCTACAAAGACGTTTGTCCTAATAAGGGGGCATGTGCACATGTTCTTGGTGACAGCAGTTAACTGGTGGTACACGAACTCTGAGGAGCCACCCGCATGGAGACTGAGAGCCTTTCCAGCCTGCCCGTGTCCCCTCAAGCCAACTTGAGGATTCAGACTCTGCTTTCTGACAAGTGCTGAGGTGTTTGCCTGTGGCCTCGGCTGGGGTCTGTGCAGGGATCTTGGGGAGGAACACCTCTCTTCTGCTTTACCTCTTTTCAGTTTAAAATTTGTTTTATTGAGGCAAAGGAGTTTAGCTTAAAGCTTCCTCAAAGAGCTGTTTTACAGTATATTTTTAAAAAGAGCTGTTCTAAGGTAAGATACTATAACTTTTTGGTCATTTTTTGCATGTATAGAGTTGAAATGCCAGAGAATAACTTTAATATATTTTTTTAAAACAAAGAAAAAAAAGAAGAGAGAGAAACAGGAAGAAAGGAATTTATGGACTAAACACAATAGAGTGGGCTATTTCTCTCAAACTCTTTGCCATGAAATAAACAGGAATGGTAGACACACGAAACACGGCTCAGCCATGTTCTTACAGCTGCTCCTTCACACAGCTGGGCTTGCACGGCGTCTCCTCTGTCTTTGCGTGGAGGAACAGATGCCCTTTACTAAGACAGTTAAAAGTAGGACAAACATAACGGTTCATCCCTGTCGCCTCCAGAAAGCCTCTCTAAAAATAAAGATTTTCTTCTGTGTATCCAAAATGCTGTCATCACATCCAGAGAGATCAGCAGTTTAACACATAAAGGAGTCTAATGCTCTCATTCTCCTGGAGTCTAATGCTCTCATTCTCCTGGAGTCTAATGCTCTCATTCTCCTGGAGTCTAATGCTCTCATTCTCCCGGTACTCCAGCTCTCGACTATGCCTCAAATGTTTTCAGAGCGCCGTCATTGTCAAGGATTTATCCATGTGTTTTATGTGTATATATGTTTTCCCTGCATGTGTGTCTGTGCACCATGTATGCTCCTGGTGCCCTCAGAGACCAGGAGAGGTGTCACACTCCCTGGAACTGGAGTCTCAGGTGGTTGTGAGCTGGGAGCTGTATTCTCCTCTACCATTGGAACAAGATCTATCTGCCACACACTCTGTTTTCGCAGCTCAGTGGACTGTCTTTTTTTTTTTTTAATATTTATTTATTATTTATACAATAGTCTATCTGTGTGTATGCCGAAGGCCAGAAGAGGGCACCAGACCTTATTGCAGATGGTTG
>NW_026074286.1:0-1653 GCF_014885135.2 Alexandromys fortis
AAAAAAAAAAAAAAAAAAAAAAAAAAAAAAAAAAAAAAAAAATCAACAGAAAACAAAACACAAAGACTTTGAGAAGATTTCTGGGAGTAGTACCTGCTTAAGTCTCTACATTCTGGGTACCTTTTGTCATTGTAAAAGGTTCCTTCAAAATAAAAAAAGGCTGATTTGTATAGGTCCTGCAAGAAAACAGATGGTATTTAATGAAATCCAGTTGTAACAATTTAAGTATTCAAAATCTGTACACCATAAAATCACATGGATGCCCAGCAACTCATGTTTGGGGCCCCTCTCTGCTGCCATAAGCTGTCACTCCTCAATAAAACCCCACACAAGAGAGAGGCTCTTTTCAATTTTACCCTTTTGCTGTTTTAATCATAGTGAGACTCAAGAAAGGTAACTAAACTGATTCTAGTCAGCCTCACTGCTCACTTCCTAGGTGCAGCTGACACTCAATTATTTCTGTATCAGAACTAGAAACTCGACAGTCACAGTTTTGGTGGTAATAATGACAAAGATCTCTTAGTTGTTTTTCAGTCCTTTTATATATAAAACTTTCCTATTTTCAATAACTCTTAGAGCATGGATGTCTATTTTTGGGGGACAGAATTTCTCTGTATCATCTTGGCTGTCCTAGCAGTCTGTAGATCCGGCGGGCTTCCAATTCCACTTGACCAGCCTCCTGAGTGCTGAGATTAAAGGCATACACTACCAGGATTTCTGTTCTTAATCAGTCTTGCCCCATGTAACACAGTAATAGGCACAAATGGCCTCAATTCTGAGGCTCTAAATCATACTACCAGACTTCAAGGGGTGGCCATGATCCTCACTACAGTAGGCACCGAATCCTCAGGGTACAGTGTATCTAATGTCCCGGCTGGCAGCTTGAACACAAACCTGTCCAATGTATGCTTCTGAAGCACTCAGAACTGTAAACTAAAATCTAAAATAAAGCTTCAAGGGCCAGTGAGATGGCCTGGGAAGTAAAGTGACTGCTGCCAAGCCCGAGGGACCTAAGTTTGATCCCTGGGCCCTCAAGGTAGAAAGAAAACCCATTCTCACAGTTGGTCTGTGGACCTCCACACATGGACCGCAGCACACACTTGCCTACAAACATACACAAGTAAAAATTTTCTTCTTTGTTTTTTCGAGACAAGGTTTCTCTGTAGCTCTTGCTGTCCTGGAACTCAGATCCACCTGCCACTGCCTCATAAATGCTGTGATTAAATGACATATAATTCCATCATTCAGAGGACTGCTGTGAGTTTGACGCCAGCCTCGGCTACACAGTGAGTTCTGGATCAGCCTATCTGGATCAGCCTATGCTACACAGTGAGACCCTGCCTTAAAACAAACAGCCAGCTAATGTCCTAAAACAATGAATAGTGCCTTTATTTTGTTTCATTTTGGAAACAAAGTTTGGTATGCATACAATTTTGTTCATCATATAACACTTGTATAAAACTTCTGAAGTGACTTGAGCAATTTAATGCCTTCTCACATTACCGCTTATTTATTTACAAAGAGAACTCTAAAAGAACAAGAATGGCTTCCAAAGCCGGGCGGTGGTGGCGCATGCCTTTAATCCCAGCACTCGGGAGGCAGAGGCAGGCGGATCTCTGTGAGTTCGAGACCAGCCTGGTCTACAGAGCTAGT
>NW_026074287.1:0-1737 GCF_014885135.2 Alexandromys fortis
TATAATAAAAGTATTAATTTTGACCATGTAATAAAAATTATTAAATATAAAATAAATAATTTTATAAATATTAAATCTAGAATTTCACAAAACTAAAAAAAAAAGAATAGAGTGGATAGGAAATATCGATGATTTACATAAGTATTTAAAAATAACGTGTCTTGGGGGAGGACTTATTGATAAACCTATCATCCTGAGCGTGTACTGGTTTTCGTTGCTCACTTTCCACAGCATTTCAGCCCAGTGGATGCGTATGTGGGCAGTGGTGAACCAGCACCAGTCAGGAAGCTCTCTGGGAGCAGAACAGCAGCGGTAGCTGGAGAAGGTTTTGTGGACACGTGCCTATTGTTCTAGTGGGAACATGAAGGGACCTCACAGCCCAGGCTCTGGATTTTGAGATTGGGGGGGGGGGGGGGGGGGGGGGGGGGGGGGGGGGGGGGGGGGGGGGGGGGGGGGGGGGGGGGGGGGGGGGGGGGGGGGGGGGGGGGGAGAAGGAGGCTTAGTTTACCTTGCATGACCCTGTTGTTTGCTACTTGTGTAACCATGGCAAGAGAGGGAATCCAAGTGACTCAGATTCTCCCAGTGTTCTTTCATCTGTACATCCTTACTTTCTTTCTCCTTCTCCATGGACACGGGAAATCACATGGCCCCTGGAACCAGTTTTGACTGAATTCCATAATCCAGGAAAGTTCCTGAGGATTGCTAACCCAGGCAGCCAATGTGTCCTTCAGTCTGATGAGTTAGTTCCCTTTGCTTACTTATCTGTACTAGGCGACTCTTGGGTGAGAAGGCATGATTGTTTTCATGTCATAGTAATTAAAATGAATGAATGTTTGCACAGTTTATAAATCTTATAGAAATACAAAAATATTATTATATAAGAGGTTATTGATACTGGAAAAAAGGAATGAGGTCATTCAGCAGCTCAAGGCCCTGGGTTTTAAGATTCTCTGCACGCAAAACAAATAAGTAAACAAACAAGTTGGCCCTGGGAAGGGGAGCTCTGTTAAACAAAGAGACAAAAGAGCTGGTACTGGACAGAGGTGAACAGAACCTCAGTGCTTTATGGGAACATGAAAAAATAAGGAAGGAAATTTAAGTAATAAACACTCACAAAGGTTGCAGTTTATATGGTCTTTTATGCTCATAAAGCCTTAAATATTTTTGTCAGCTAAATCTGGATTTTTAAGTAGCATTATGATTGTGTTAATTATATTCAACTGTTATTAATGTTTTTTATTTATTTTAATTTATTTCTAATTATGTGTATGTGTAGATAGAGGAAGGCCCCCAACATTGACCTCTGGTCTCTATATTCACAAATACGCATACATGTGTGCATGCATGTATCCAAACATGTATACACGCGTATGAACACATATATATCCGTACACCATGCACATTCTCATGCACAAACATGTACATATATGCACTCACCCACACACACTAGTTCTCTGTCTCTCTCTCCTTTCATCCCCTCTTCCTCCCTTCTCTCTCCTTACATTTCTGCATGATTGTTAACTTTTGTTAATGAAATAGTATTTTTTTAAAAGATTTATTTATTTATTGTGTATACAACATTCTGCCTCCATGTATGCCCGCACGCCAGAGGAGGCCACCAGATCTCAGTACAGATGGTTGTGAGCCACCATGTGGTTGCTGGGAATTGAACTCAGGACCTCTGGAAGAGCAGCCAGTGCTCTTAACCTCTGAGCCATCTCTCCAGCCCCCTGAAAT
>NW_026074288.1:0-1609 GCF_014885135.2 Alexandromys fortis
GGAGTGAGAGAGATGGAGAGAGAGAGAGAGAGAGAGAGAGAGTGTGAGCACAAGAGAGTGATGAAAGAAGAAGTCAAAATCTCAGAAAACATCTCATGCTGAGAAATATTCTCCTGTAAATGGATTCCACCATGGAAATGGTCTGCATATATACATTCCACGAGAGGGAGAAGTATATGTTTTTTCTTCTGAGGATTAGTAGGCCTTTACTTATATGGTCTAGGGTTTGAATTTAGGTTGGCATTACTTGCAGTAGAAGGAAATCTCACCAATTGCATTCCTATGTTGGGACACCTAGGACTGAGCAAGCCATCTATAGAGCAAGCCAGTAAGCATTGCTTCTACATCAGCTCCTGCCTCCAAATATCTGCCTTGTTTGAGTTCCTGTCTGGACTTCCTTTGTGATGAAAAGAGGTATCGAAGCATAAGCCAGATAAGCCATTTTTTCCCAAAGTTGCCTTGGTCATGGTGATTCATTACAATAGTAACCCTAACTAGGACACTGTTATTTCCTTTGCTTCCTATCAACTGCATAGAGAAATGAAAACCTCTTCCTGTTTACTTATCACTCTCTTTATTTCTGGCAGTATTTTTTTTCCAGAAATTATCTTAAATGTGTTACTGGATGCATTTAAGATTCTTCAAAGCTTCTTGCTTAATTAAAATTTCATGTTCGTAAAAAATTTAAACTTTAGTATTGGTTATTTTGATTATCTTGAAGTCTATATTGTTTAAAATAGTAATGAACCATACCAGTTTTCCTATGTATAAAAGGAGATCTTTTTTAGGCATAGCATTCTTGTCTATTTCTTCTAGTTTAATTTTTAATAGCATATCCCTGGATCAAACTTTATAAAAATAAGTAACTAATGAAGAAAGTTTTTAAAAATATCTATATCTATTTATGTCATGAAGTTGGCCTCTTTTAGTTACTGTAAGAATGAACACATATTGGTTTGTCCACCCTCTTTGCACGTTTTCTATTTGTTGCCTTTACATATTGTTCAGTGTGTTTCTTGTTTTCTGATTTATTTTGATGAGTCAAATCTTTTATTCCTCCCCTCTCTTCTACTATGCTACAGTGACATCTCTATATTCATATGTGTGTTTCTCTTGAAAATGTATTCTCACAATAATGGTATCCATACACAACCCATCTTTAGTATTTATTAAGTATGTCTCTCTGTGTATTTGCAAACTTATATAGAATAAATATTGCAAAAATTAAAAAATGGGAACATCTTCAGAAAAGGCCTATCACAATATGCTGTATTTTTTGACTCTCCACTTATTTACAACTTCTTCACTTATTTATGGAGGCATATTTTAACTTGGGGTTCAAAGTCTTTTGTTATCAACAACTAAGTTGTGTTAACATATAGGCATCCTCCTGAATATTAACCTTTATCAGGCGATGAAAGGAGACAGAGACAGAGACCCACATTGAAGCACCGGACTGAAATCTCAAGGTCCAAATCAGGAGCACCAGGAGAGAGAGCATGAGCAAGGAACTCAGGACCGCGATGGGGGCACCCACACACTGAGACAATCGGGAACTCACCAAGGCCAGCTGGCCTGGGTCTGAAAAAGCCTGGGTTAAAACCGGTCT
>NW_026074289.1:0-1667 GCF_014885135.2 Alexandromys fortis
ATTTTTCGAGACAGGGTTTCTCTGTAGCTTTTGGTTTCTGTCCTGGAACTAGCTCTTGTAGACCAGGCTGGCCTCAAACTCCCAGAGATCTGCCTGCAAGCCTGGCGGTGGTGATGTCATTATATTTTTAACACTGTGTAGTACTCCATTGTGTTAAAGTACCACATTTTCTTTATCCATTCTTCTGTTGAGAAGCATCTAGATTATTTACAGGTTCTGGCTATTACAAATAATGCTGCTATAAATATAGTCGAGCACATTTCCTTGTGGTATGACTGAACATTCTTTAGGTATACACCCAACAGCAGTATTGTTGGGCCTTGAGGCAGATAGTTTCCTAGTTTTCTGAGAAATTGCCATACTGATAAAGTTCCTGGACAAGTTTGCATTCTGCATTGAAAACAATGGAGAAGTGTTTTCATTACCTTACATTCTCTCCAGTATAAGCTGTCATCAGTGTTTTGATCATGTCCATTCTGACAGTTGTAAAATGAAATCTCAGAGTTGTTTTGATTTACATTTCTTTGATGACTAAGGATTTTGAGCATTTTCTTAAGTGTCTTTCAATCCTTTGAGAGGGGTCTGTTGAGGTCTGTACCCTGTTTTCTGTTTTTGCTTTGTTTATTTTGGAATATTTGGTTTTTTATTTTTTTGATGTCAAGTTTCTTGAGTTCTTTGTATATTCTGGAGATCAGTCCTCTGTCCAATGTGGAGTTGGTGAAGATCTTTTCCCAATCTGTAGGCTTCCATTTGGTTTTATTGACCATGTCCTTTGCTTTACAGAAGCTTCTCAGTTTCAGGAGGTCCCATTTATTAATTGTTGCTCTCAGTGTTTGTGCTACTAGGGTTATATTGACAAAGTGGTTTCCTGTACCAGTGCGTTCAAGTGTACTTCCTAATTTCACTTCTATGAGGTACAGTCTGGGTGGTTTTATGTTAAGATCTCCGATCCACTTGAATTTGAGTTTTGTGCATGACCATAGATATGGATCTATTTGCATTTTTCTACTTGTTAATATCCAGTTATGCCAGTGTTGTAGGGAGGCTGCTTGTTTGTTTTCCCGGCTACCCAGTCTCCTGAAGTAATCACACAGAAAATGTAGTATTTAAGTCACTGCTTAGAAAATCACTTAAGCATATTGCTAGCTAGTGCCTACATCTTAATTTAACCCATTTCCATTATTTTATATTTTACTACGGGGCTCGTGGCATACCAGCAATGTTCCAGCAAGCAGCTTGCATCTTGCCCCTCTGGAAGCTCCACAGTGTCTCTCTCACTCTGTCTTCTTTCTCCCAGCATTCATTTTAGTTTTCTCCACTTAGCTCTGCTCTACCCGATCACAGGCCAAGACAGATTCCTTATTAATTAACTAATGGTATTCACAGCATACAGAGGGGATTCCCACATCTTGCCAGCACCATTTGTTGAATATGCTTTCTTTTTTCCATTTTATATTTTTACATTCTTTGTCAAAATTTAGGTATTCTTAGGTGTATGGATTGGTATTCAGGTCTTCAGTTTAATTTAATTGGTTCTCCTCTCTATTTTCATGTCAATGCCAAGCTGTTTTCAGTACTGTAGCTCTATAGTAGAGTTTGAACTCAGGAATTGTGATGCCTTCAGAAGTTCCTTTGTTGCACAGGATTGTTTTTGGATTCTTATGAAG
>NW_026074290.1:0-1623 GCF_014885135.2 Alexandromys fortis
TCTGAGCTCACTTCCTCTTCCTCCCAGCATTCTGTTCTGTTTACTCCACCCACCTATGTTCTAACCTATCAGGGCCAAGCAGTTTCTTTATTAATTAACTAATGACCTTCCTCCATCATTTCCCCTTTTTCTGTTTAAACAAAAAAAGGGGGGAAGACTTTAACTTTAACATAGCAAAATTACATATAACAAAACAGTTATCAAGTAAAAATTACAATATTTACATCTATTTTATCTTTATCATAACTAAGGAAAACTATAGCTATAACTAACTATTCTTCAACTCCGTCAAAGACTCCAGAAAGATACAATATTACCTAAGCAAACAAGAAATAAGCAACTTCTTAACTCTAGAAATGACAGAGACATCTTGCTGCCTGGACAGTCACCCAAAGTTTCTCTGTACCATTGGGGCATCCATCTTTGGCCTACAGGCCCGTAGTATCCAGAGACATTTCCATGAAGCAGGAAATTTCAAAGTCAGTTCAGTCACTATCTGCTGTGTCCTGCAGAATGTCTCGCAAACTCCTTCATGAATCAAGAACCCCAAAACGTCATTTCACCTTTAGGCAATTTCAGCAGTCCTCTTTCTGTGAGTTCTTTGTGTCCTAGTTTATACAATAGTCCAGGCAAGAGCAGTTTCTTGCCCAAATGGCTATCAAACTCCATAAGGTGCCTCTTCGATGCCCATCTTCTTCTTGAAGTAGATTGGTGCTGCCAGGAGTAGATGTGTCTCATTGTCATGAAAAATCCTAAGTTATTAAAACATTAAATGTCATATTCTGTAGTCTTTGAAAGATATGAAGAATGCCTATCTTACTGAAATATATCTCTATATATCTAGAAAATCTAACTAACATGGCTACAAGCTTGACTATTATAGATGATTATCTATTAACAACCTATATATATTATATTGTTAAATGAAGTACACAATCACAATACCTTAATCAAGATCAGAAATACATATACATATAACAAAATTGACCTTAAATTTATATCAATAAGGCAAAATTTATACCAATGTAAATTATTTATATATATCATATCCCCCTTTAAATATAAAAGAACATTTATAAACAACATTTGGGAATATGGGCAGTTATTTCTCTCCAAACTGCTTCCTGCTGTATGGGGGCGCTGTTATTCAGGTCTTTCGTGGTATAACCTGTGTGCTAGATTCATCTCAGTCAGCAGTCAAGTGAAGTAATTTTTTGAAGATGTTCACAGCAACCTTTCAGGAGGGCGTGGTCCATCATACCATATTGGGATAGAAGCAATCCACAGGATTTCATCCTCTGTGAAAACAAAAGAAGAATCTCTTTTCCAAAATATCATATCCTTAGATCCAAATTCTGAAGTCAAGGTATTTTCAAAATATCTATGTTGGATTAGTTCAACAGCATTTATAAACAAATGTCTTTTAGCAGCTATTGCTCCTTCCTCAGCATTCAAACAATTCAAAGAGAGCATAATAGCATAAAGTATCAAAATTCTCTGTTTATTTTCCATCTTTGTACGGCTTTATTTTAACTCTATTTTGTTTATTTTTACTTTTTGAGACAGGTTTTCTGTATATCTTTGTCCTGGAATAACTCTGAAGACCAGGCTGTTCTTGAACTC
>NW_026074291.1:0-1643 GCF_014885135.2 Alexandromys fortis
TCTCTCTCTCTCTCTCTCTCTCTCTCTCTCTCTCTCTCTCTCTCTCTCTCTCTCTCTCTCTCTTTCTCTCTCTCTCTCTCACACACACACACACAGTGGGTAGTGTTTGAAAGTGGACACCAAGATTGTCCTCTGGCCTCCACACTCATGTCTACTCACATATACCCACACATGTACAGTCACACATACACATATGTGCACAAACACACACAAACCAGAAGGAAAGGAACTGTTTCATTGCTGTGTATGGGGATATAACCTGGTACAGTCAGAAAGTTAGCAGGAAATTGCCTTTGTTGGAATTCTTCAACACACCAAGGACTCTTATTCATTCTTTTCTCATGCCAAATTGCCATAAGAGACATGAGGCAATTTCTAATAAAATCACGCCTTCAAAACCTCAAGTAAACAGAATATTGGAAAAAGACTGTAATAAGACGTGTTGGCTGAGGAAAATTACATTTGGGATCTATGTAATGAAAAATCATATGACACCCATTGTCCATTCATAAAAATCAAAATTTTCAAATAAAAATAAGCCAGAATCCATGAAGAAAATGTGGCTCAGAGGTTAAGAGCACTGATTGTTCTTCTAGAGGTCCTGAGTTCAATTCCTAGCTATCACATGGTGGCTCACAACCATCTGTAATAAAATCTGGTGCCCTCTTCTGGCCTGCAAGCATACATGCAGACAGAATACTAAGAGGAGAAGGAGAAGGGAGGAGGAGAAGACAGACTGACAGAAAGACAGACAGACTGACGGAAAGAAAGAAAGAAAGAAAGAAAGAAAGAAAGAAAGAAAGAAAGAAAGAAAGAAAGAAAGAACGTTTTCCAGGTTTGGAGTTCCAGGAATGTGTCTCCAGACTGCTGCTTGTTATAATGAGGGCTTTCTACAGTTGTTGCTACGGAAAAATGCAGCATTAGCTCCCATGTTAAAGATCTAGTAAACAAAAGACCCAAAGTGCCAAACCATCAGGACAAGTCCTTCCGGGCCCAGTCCTCCAGCCAAGGACTCAGTACAAAATGGAATTACCTGGCGTGAGTGAGAAGGAAGCACACAACAAACCCACTTAAGAGTTTATTAGAGGAGACACATAAACAGGCCTGGGGAAGTCGGTGTGCAGAAAGTGAGGTCTGAAGATGGCGCATCCAGCTTTCAAAGGCCGCCTAGCACATGCGCACAGGGAGCTGACGTAGCTGCGTCATACACAGATGACAGAGCTCATGCATGCGTTCAAGGGCTTACATAGCTGCGTCATATGTAGGTGATGCAACCATGCATAGGTCACGCAGGGCCCTTGGGACGGGCGGCTAAGTATTTTGCATGAGCACTTGTCCTCACACGTGTGGCCCTGGAACCCAGAAGTGCCAGCCACGTTGTGTGGCTGGAATCCTAACACAACACACGTGTGAAAGTGTACCACAAGCTCCTAAGCACTAAAGGTGTGAGCGGGCTAGTGAGACAGTTCCTCTCACTCGTGCTCTAACCTGCCTGTGACGTAGGAGCTGGAGGCTGATTTATTGAGCATTTACAAAATGGTTTGGGTTCACTCTGTTCGTTTCCCACCTTCCTCTCCCACCACAAACGTAAGAGAAAGAGAGAGAGAGAGAGAGCAAAAGAAAGAGGAAGAGGTAAAGAGAGG
>NW_026074292.1:0-1666 GCF_014885135.2 Alexandromys fortis
GAGAAACCCTGTCTTGAAAAAGCAAAAAAAAAAAAAGCAATCCTATTAAAAAAAATGAAATAATGTACAGATTCAATGCAATCCAATCAAAATCCCAGCACAATTTTTCACAGACCTTGAAAGAACAATATCCAACTTAATAGGGAAAAACAAAGAGCCTAGGATAGCCAAAACTATCTAGTACTGTAAAGGAACTTCTGGAGGCAGTCATTCCCATCCCTGACATCAAACTCTTTTACAGAGCTACAGTAATGAGAACAGCTTGGTATTGGCATAAAAACAGACAGGTTAAGCCAAGTCATATACCTGATATCTGATTTTTGACAAAAACGATAAAATTATACAGTGGAAAAAAGAAAGCATCTTCAGCTAATGGTGCTGGCGTAACTGGATGTCAGCATGTAGAAGAATGCGAATAGATCCATATCTATCCCCATGTACAAAACTCAAGTCCACATGAATTAAAGACCTCAATATAAATCCAATGACACTGAACCTCAGAGAATAGAAAGTGGGATGTAACCATCCTGTGGCTGGACACAGGGGACCACTTCTTAAATATAACCCCAGTAGCACAGACAATGAAAGCAATAATAATAATAAAAAAAGGTACCTATTGAAATTTAGAATTTTCTGTAAAGCAAAGGACACAATAAGTAAGAAAAAGGCAGCCTATAGAATGGGAAAAGATCTTCACCAATCCTGCCTCAAACAGAAAATTTATCTTCAATATACATAAAGTTCTCAAAGAATTAGACATCAGAATACCATATAATCCAATTAAAAATAAGGTACAGAATCTCAACAGAAGAATTTCAAACGACTGAAAGACAATTAAGGAAATGTTCAACATCCTTAGTCATCAGGGAATGCAAATCAAAATGACTGTGAGAAACCATCTTACACCTGCCACAATGGCTAAGATCAAAAACACCAATGATAGCTTATGCTGGAGAGGGTGCATTGTAAGGGAAATGCTCATCCATTGCTGGTGGGAATGCAAACTTGTACAACCACTCTGGAAATCAGTATGGTGGTTTCTCAGAAACTTGGGAATCATCTACCTCAGAACCCAGCATTAACACTCTTGGGCATATACCCATAGGATGCTCAATCATACTACAAGAACATTTGTTCAACTATGTTTATAGTACCATTATTTGTAATAGCCAGAACCTGGAAACAACCTAGATGCCCCTCCATCAAAAAATGGATATAGAAAATGTGGTACTTTTTCTGTTGATAATTCTCTGTTCAGTTCCGTGCCCCATTTTTTAATTGGGTTAATTAGCATTTTAAGGTCTAGTTTCTTGAGTTCTTTATATATTTTGGAAATCAGACCTTTGTCTGTTGCGGGGTTGGTGAAGATCTCCCAGTCAGTAGGTAAGCCTTTTTGTCTTAATGACAGTGTCCTTTGCTTTACAAAAGCTTCTCAGTTTTAGGAGGTTCCATTTATTCAATGTTGTTCTTATTGTCTGTGTAACTGGGGTTATACGTAGGAAGTGGTCTCCTGTGCCCATGTGTTGTAGAGTACTTCCCACTTTCTCTTCTATCAGGTTCAGTGTGTTCAGATTGATATTGAGGTCTTTAGTCCATTTGGACCTGAAATTTGTGCATGGTGATAGATATGGATCTATTTTCATTCTTTTACAGGTTGACATCCAGT
>NW_026074293.1:0-1598 GCF_014885135.2 Alexandromys fortis
AGTGTGAGGGTGAGAGTGCGGTTTAGGGTGAGAATGAGCGTGAGGGTGAGTGTTAGGGTGAGGGTTAGTGTTTAGGGTTAGGGTTAGTGTTACTGTTAGGTTTAAGGGTTAGGGTTAGGGTTAGGATTTAGGGTTAGTGTTAGGGTTAGTGTTAGGGGTTAGGTTTAGGTTTAGGGTTAGTGTTAGAGTTACTGTTAGGGTGAGGGTGAGGTTTATGGTGAGAATGAGGGTGACGGTGAGGTTTAGGGTTAGGCTTAGTGTTTGAGTTAAGGTTTGGGGTTAGTGTTAGGGTTAGGTTTAGGGTTAGGGTTAGGTTTACTGTTAGAGTTACTGTGAGAATGAGGGTGAGGTTTAGCCTGAAAATGAGGGTGAGGGTGAGTATTAGGGTTTGGGTTAGTGTTTAAGGTTAGGGTTCGGGTTAGGGTTAGGTTTAGGGTTTATAGTTAGGGTTAGGGTTACGGTTAGGGTTAAGGTTAGGATTAGTGTTACGGTTTGGTTGAGGGGGAGTGTGAGGGTGAGAATGAGTGTGAGGGTTAGTGTTAGGTTTAGGGTTAGTTTTAGGGTTAGGGTTAAGGTTAGGGTTTAGGTTTAGTGTTAGGGTTAGTGTTAGGGTTTAGGGTTGGTGTTAGGGTTAGTGTTAGAGATAGAGTTACTCTGAGGGTGAGGGTGAGGTTTATGGTGAGACTGAGGGTGAGGGTGAGGTTTAGTGTTAGAGTTAGGGTTAGGGTTTAGGAATAGGGTTAGAATTAGGGTTAGGGTTATGGTTAGGGTTAGGGTGAGGGTGAGTGTGAGGGTTAGGGTGAGAGTGAGTGTGAGGGTCACGGTTAGGGTTTGGGGTTAGGGTTAGGGTTTGGGTTAGGTTTTGGGGTTAGGGTTAGGTTTAGGGTTATGATTAGGGTTAGCGATACGTTCAGGGTGAGGGCGAGGGTGAGAATGAGTGTGAGGTTTAGGGTTAGGTTTAGAGTTAGTTTTATGGTTAGGGTTAGGGTTAGAGTTTGGGTTTGGAGTTAGTGTTAGGGTTAGGTTTAGGGTTAGGGTTAGAATTAGGGTTAGATTTAGAGTTACTGTGAGGGTGACGGTGAGGATTAGGGTAAGAATGAGGGTGATGGTTAGGGTTAGGTTTATTGTTTAGGGTTAGGGTTAGGGTTAGGGTTTAGGGTTAGAGTTAGGGTTAGGATTACTGTTAGGGTTAGAGTTACTGTGAGGGTGAGGGTGAGGTTTAGGGTGAGAATGAGGGAGAGTGTGAGAATTAGGGTTAGGGATATTGTTTAGGATTAGGGTTAGGATTTAGGGTTAGGGTTAGAGTTACGGTGAGGGTGAGAGTCAGGGTGAGTGTTAGTGTTGGGGTTAGGGTTAAAGTTTAGGGTTAGAGTTAGGGTTAGGGTTATGATTTGGGTTAGGGATACATTGAGGGTGAGAGCGAAGGTGAGAATGAGTGTGAGGGTTAGGGTTAAGTTTCGTGTTAGTTATATGTTTAGGGTTATGGTTAGAATTAGTGTTTGGGGTTAGTGTTAGGGTAAGGTTTAGGGTTAGGGTTAGGGTTAGGTTTACAGTTAGAGTTACTGTGAGGGTGAGGTTTAGGGTGAGAATGAGGGTGA
>NW_026074294.1:0-1641 GCF_014885135.2 Alexandromys fortis
TTGGGGGAGGGGGAGGGAAAGGGGAGGCGGCGGTGGGGAAGAGACAGAAATCTTTAATAAATAAAAAAAAAAAGAAAGGGGAAAAAAAAACAGACAAGGGGCGTGGTTCCCAAGGAGCACTGCCTGAGGCCGGCCACTGGCACTCAGACCCACACAGAATAAACAAACAAACATATGAACAAATAAGAACCCTAGAAGTGAGACACGGTGGGGGTGGAAGAGCGTGTGTGCGTGTATGTGTGTGTATGTGTGTATGTGTGTGTGTGTGTGTGTGTGTGTGTGTGGTGTGCAAGGAGGTGGGGGAGGCAGAGCCCTGGTGTGTGATTGTGCCCTTAGATGTGTGTCTCCACCCTAGCATCTCCAGACCTCTCCTCTGCCACCTGGCCTCTGGCACAACAGGTCAAGAGGGTACACTGGTTTTAACCACAAGGCCATAATGGAGTGATCGATGACAACATGGAAGGACGGAGGATGGTTCCTTCCAACACTCGGTCCTTACACAGGGGCCACTCACAGTCCACATTCCAGCGCAGCGGCCAGCCATGGGGCCGAAGCAGGTCCTGCACAGCCTCCAGGACCGTCTGCAACTTCTGCTTTTGCCCGATCTCGGACTGTGTCACCTCGGCCACATTCAGCTTGCAGTGCCCCAGCTTTTCTGTGGAGACAAGGACAAGGTCACGAGGCAGAGCATCCAGGCGGGAGGAGCTGGAGCCACCCGTGCCCTGGCTGGAGCAGGGACACCTTAGCCCAGATCCCTGGGATGGCGGTACCGGTACCGTGCTGAGCCAGGAAGCTCTGGACTTGGGAGGCCATTTCTACTGTGAGAAGGTTACACTATATATAGCAAGTGAAGGGCAGTTAAGAATGAAGCAGGCGTTCGGGAGCAGCTTATGAGCACGAAATGGAGAAGACCCCTTCACGATGCAGCTGGGGGGCGGGGAGGGGCAGTGTTGTCGTGGTGGTGGTCAGGCACCGGACACCACAGTGGAAGAACAGAGCTGTCCAAAAGTTGTCCTCTGGCCTGCTGCCAGTTAGAACCCTCTAGGTGGGCCTGAGAAGCTGCACCCATGGAATCACAACCACACGGCTGCCTCAACAAGACCTGACAGTGGCAATCCCAGTTGACATGCCACAAAGCCCCACCCCGAGATGAAGAAGCACAGGCGATTAATGGCTGCCGGGGGCAGGAGAACCTGTCTTCTCCAGGGACAGGGAGTCCCCTGGTTGATTGTTCAGTACTAAGTGGTCAGCCTAAAGACGCACATAGGAGCAGCACTGAATGCTCTCACTGAGCAGCAAATACACAGACGTAAAATTAATAATCAAAGAAGAGGTCACGAACTTGAGAGGGAGTGGGGGTGCAGGGGGAGAGGTGGCAATGGTGGAAACACAGTGCTCGTTCATAAAATTCTCAAAAAAAAACCCTTAAAAATTTATATTAAAAATGAAAGTTAGCTGGATGTGGTGGCGCATGCCTTTAACCCCAACACTCAGGAGGCAGGGGCAGAGTCTGTCAGGGTTACACAGTGAAATCTTGTCTCAACAAAAGAAGAAAGGTTGTCATCTGACTTTTAGACGCACATGCATTCCCCCCACCCGCACACATCATACACTAGCGATGATAATAATAATAATAATTAA
>NW_026074295.1:0-1636 GCF_014885135.2 Alexandromys fortis
GATAGAGAACAATAGCTTGGCTGGGTATAGTAGTTTGGGTTTGTATCCATGGTCTCTTAGTTTCTGCAGTACCTCTATCCAGGACCTTCTGGCTTTCATGGTTTCCATAGAGAAGTCAGGTGTAAGTCTGATAGGTTTACCTTTATAAGTTACTTGGCCTTTTTCTTTTGCAGCTCTTAATATTCTTTCTTTAACCTGTCTATTTTGTGTTTTGATTATTATATGGTGAGGGGATGTTATTCTTTGATCCAGTCTGTTTGGTGTTCTGTATGCTTTTTGAATATTTCAATGAATATCTTTCTTTATGTTGGGAAAGTTTTCTTCCATAATTTTGTTAAAAATATTTTCTGCGCCTTTGAGCTGTGACTCTTCTCCTTCTTCTATTCCTATTGTTCTTAGGTTTGGTCTTTTTATTGTGTCCCATATTTCCTGCATGTTTTATGATGAGAATTTGTTGGCTTTGCTGTTTTCTTTGATCAGTGCATTTATTTTCTCTATGGTGTCCTCAGAATCTGAGATTCTTTCTTCTATCTCTTGTATTCTATTGATTATGCTTGTTTCTGTAGACTCTGCTCATTGACCAAGATTTTCCATATCCAGCTGGTCCTCAGTTTGTGTTTTCTTTCTTGCTTCCATTTCAGTTTTTAATTCTTGATCTGTTTCCATTACCTGTTTGATCGGTTTTTTCTTGGTTTCCCAGGGTATCATTTACGTATTTACTCATTTCTTCAAACTTTTTGTTATACTTCTCATCCATTTCTATAAGGGCATTTTTTACATGTTTTTTAAGGGACTCTATTGCTTTCATGAAGTCAATTTTTTTCCACTTCTTCTGTTTTAGGGTGTTCAAGTCCTTCTGTTATAAGATCATTGGGTTCTGGTGTTTTCCTGTTGTTTTTCAGATTGTTCGGTGAATTCTTGCCTTGGCGCCTGCCCATCTCCTCCTATTGATGATCTCTAATTGGTCTTTTAAAACCAAATCAGGTTTCCCTGCTGGCCAGGAGCTCCGCTTACAAAATGCCCTTGCTCCATTTCCTGGCTCCTGTTGTGGGCCAAGATCCCTCTCACCACTCAGAGGGGTCTTCAGGAACAGGAACAGGCTCCCCATTCACCAGGGACTTCGACAATAAAAGGCCTACCTCTTTGATTTAATTGTAGTGGGGAGATCTGCTCTCAGTGTTGCATGTTTCTAATTAGATCCTTAAATGTATTCTAGTTCAGCATCCTTGCCAATGTTTTGTATTGTAAATGCTATCAATTTGCCATTCTGATATGTAGTTATGTGTTTTTCATTTTTATTGAAGTCTGTTAGTTGTACTTGCTGTGAATGTTTCTGCTTTGCTGTGAACATTGTTGTTGCCTCAAATTTCATAGGTGAGATTTTAGTTCCCAAATTGTGTATCTCAGATGGATAGATAATATTCAAACCTTTAAAATACTACAGAATATGGTATTTAAAATGTTTAAGACCTTAGAACTTTTCATGACAATGAGACGCGTCTACTTCTGGCAGCATCAATTATTTCAAGAGGAAGATGGGCATCAAAAATGCTTTTTATGGAGTTGGTTATCCATTTGAAAAAGAAACTGCTCCTTCCTGGACTGCTAGATGAACTGGACATACAAGATCCACAAA
>NW_026074296.1:0-1634 GCF_014885135.2 Alexandromys fortis
CCAGCCTGGTCTACAAGAGCTAGTTCCAGGACAGGCTCCAAAACCACAGAGAAATAGCTGCACTCAAAAAAAAAAAAAAAAAAAAAAAAAAAGTTAAATTGATTTCATGTGGACCTGGAGCTTGCCTCTACTTCTCATTATGATGTTGTCAATCTTTTTATTATGTGTTCTAAACACAAACCCCTTGTTTATGACAGGGCAAGAATTTATCTACATGTCTCTATCACCTGTCCCTAATTATCAAATTTCCAGACCATACTAACAGACCAATTCACTATAGACTCAGGCTCCAGGCACCTTAGCAGACCCAAGCTCCAAGTAAGCTCTTGTAGACCCAGAAACCTGACCCACTCACCTGCTGATTCAAGTATTCACTAATCTGCTAGAGAATCTAGCAGTAAGCCTACCTATCCATAGATACAACAGACAGCCTACCCAAAATCTCTGCATGAACTAAACAATAAAGAATTTTCCAACAAAAACCAATCTATAGAGAGCAGAATAGGTACAAACATCTTCAAACTACAGACACCAATACAAGGTTGTAAGGGACATGAACGGGTGCAAGACACCACCAGAAAAACAGAATTTAAAAATATTTTAAATCAAAAGAAATGTATGAACTACTTGATCAATGCTTTTGAAATGATAACCATAAAGAAGCTCAGCGAGCCACAAGAAAACAGACAAAATAAAATCATAAAAAAATGAAAATGAGAAATTAACAAGAATATAGGAAGCAAAAGAAGAATCACACATGAGGCAGGCACAGTATTACATATTTCAAAACTCATCATTTGGTGAGAGGAGGAAGGATCCCAAGAGTTTTAGGGCAACATGGGCTATACAATGAAAAGTTGCCTCAAAACAAATAAATAAATTTTGAACTAATTAGCACAAATACTGAACTCAAAATTTCCATAGAGCATACTCAATCAAAGAAAAGAATCTGTGAGTCCACAGGTCAGCCTGACAAACACTGAGTGGGAAAAGGCTCCAGGACTCAAGAAGTATTTATTATAAAGCAGACCACAGTCCAAAATAAGAGAAAGGAGTTATGTGATAAACTGTGACATTAATAAGATGATAAATTAAAGAGAAAAGCTATTTAAAGAATGATAATAGAAGTCCATAATTGTTGGGTAATATTATTTTAAGCTGTGTTGCTTTTGTTTATGCTGCATTTGTTTAACTCTGTGAAGCTGTGATTCTTTGCCTGTCTAAAAACACCTGATGGTCTCATAAAGAGCTGAATGTCCAATAGCAAGGAACGATAAAGGACAGGCAGGGCTAGCAGAGAGAGAATAAAAGAAGAAGAAATGAGGATGAAGAGGAGCAAGAGAACAAAGAGTGGAGGACATCAGAGGCCAGCCACCCAGCCACAGAGTAAGAGAAAAAAGGGAACACCTGGCAGGGGGTTCTCTATAAAAAGCTCATAGACAGAGACAATAACTAGCATATGTCCAAAGTCCTAAAGAGAACAAACCGCACCAAGAATATTTTTTGAAGCAAAACTGACCTCCAGAAATCCCAGCACTTGGGAGGCAGAGGCAGGTGGATCTCTGTGAGTTCGAGACCAGCCTGGTCTACAGAGCTAGTTCCAGGACAGGCTCCAAAGCCACAGAGAAAACCAA
>NW_026074297.1:0-1617 GCF_014885135.2 Alexandromys fortis
CTCTCTCTCTCTCTCTCTCTCTCTCTCTCTCTCTGTGTGTGTGTGTTCTGATAATATTAAATTACATGATCACATGAAGTATGTTTAAACTGGCCAAGAGTAATGCTGCCTAGCGACAAGGTAGGGGACATAAAAGATGACTTACGCATATGTGTAGAGTGTGATTTGTCTTTATTTTAGCTAAGTGATTCTAGTTGTCCACTCTGTGACTATTGGATATCTGTTAAGTTTACCTTTAGTGCTTGGCTAAGCTGTGCTTTCCAAATAAATGCAGCTGTAAATTTCGATGTTATGTTTAAACATTGTGGCTAGAACAAGACCCTAATATGTCTTTATCTTCCTAGAGAAATATCATCTCTCCACCCAGAATGTACTAAATGGACCTTAGAGAATAGTGAGCTGTGTGATTTATTCACATATTCGAACAGAACAAGCAGTTTTATGGTGCAGAATGAAATTGTACCTGAGGGATTTGTTGAGTCAAATAAACTGAATAAACTTTAAAAAGTAGTATTCACCCTCAGTAGCATCCAATTTAAAATACCATTAGTTTCACACAGTCATACACACATTTATAAGCAAATGAAAGTTTCACTCTAACTTACTTTCTTCCCATAAAATGTGAACTATGCATAGCCAATAGTAAAAGAATTAAGTTTAGCATTGAAATAGATACAGGAGATAGTCACTGTCTACCTTTTTTGTAGCTACCCGTTAGCTTTCGTATATCTAATATATTAGGTTTTTTTCATTTTAATATTGTACAAAATGACATAATTTATGAAACAAGCAGGATGTTTAATTATATATTCAATGGGAAAAATAAACATATTGCATACTATTGTGCATTATAAATTGTTTTCTTTTATTTAAAGTGTGCGTGTGTCTTTTGTGGAAGTACCTGTATATACAAGTATGTAATCGCGCATTGTACAGCTCACATTCGGAGGTCATAGTACAGCTTGCAAGAATTAGTTCTCCCTTTCCTACATGTGTGTACTCAGAATCAAACTCAGGTTATCAAATGAGGTAATTTTGTATTTATTATAAAATAAAATGAAATAAAAACCAAAGACGGTATTATTTTATATTTAATAAAATGACTTGCAAAAAAAAACCATTGATTTTTTTTCCTTTTATTTACTTATTAAAGATTTCTGTCTCTTCCCCGCCACCGCCTCCCATTTCCCTCCCCCTCCCCCAAATAAGTCCCCCTCCCTTGTCAGCCCAAAGAGCAATCAGGGTTCCCTGCCCCGTGGGAAGTCCAAGGACCACCCACCTCCATCCAGGTCTATTAAGGTGAGCATCCAAACTGCCTAAACTCCCACAAAGCCAGTACGTGCAATAGGATCAAAAACCCATTGCCATTGTTCTTGAGTTCTCAGTAGTCCTCCTTGTCCCCTATATTCTCCGGTTTTATTCCATGCTTTTTCAGACCCAGGCCAGCTGGCCTCGGTGAGTTCCCCATAGAACATCCCCCTTGTCTCAGTGTATGGGTGCACCCCTCGCGGTCCTAAGTTCCTTGCTTGTGCTTTCTCTCCTGCTCCTGATTTGGACCTTGAGATTTCTGTCTGGTGCTCCAATGTGGGTCTCTGTCTCTGTCTCCTTTCATCGCCT
>NW_026074298.1:0-1617 GCF_014885135.2 Alexandromys fortis
AAAAAAACCAAAAAAAAAAAAAAAAAAAAAAAAAGTGGTTTAAAAAAGAAAACAGGCCCAGGACAGTAGTATACACCTTTAATCCCAATATGTGGGAGGCATAAGTGCATAGAGATAGGGGTGCAGAGGGGTAGGGGTACAGAAGGGTAGGGGTGCAGAGGCAGGGCCATTGCTGAGTACCAAGCCAGTCTGGTCTATGTAGCAAGTTCCAGGCCAGTGGCTATATAGTGAGACCCTATCATAAAATAAAAAGAAACTAAAAGAAAGGAAGGAAGAAAAAAGGAAAATCAGCAAGAGAATGTCTCATGGCCACAGGATTCATGAGTGACAGTGGAGAGAGGCTCCTCAGCTTTGTCAGTGGGGCTCGGCTGCAAGGGAGCAGCCCTGAAGTCTAAGCAGAAGGCAGGCAGAGCCTGGAGGAGGCCGCTCTAGGGGGAATAAAGGGAAGGCTGTGTGAGACGGGCCAAGGCACGCAGGCAGACAGGCAGAGGGTCTGGAATGTGCTGAGAGGAAGCGGGGAGCTGGGATGCTTTCTGAGGAGGTGAAGTCATGGGGCCTCTCTTCCAGCCAAGCCAAGAGGGGCCCAGGAAGCCGAAGCTGAGGCCCGGAGGCCTCACAGAAGCATGTTCACAGGATTTCCACTTCACACTGAAAAATAGGGGTATAGTTGGTGGCCTGGGGGTCTCGGGTGATGGAAAGAGGACTCCTACTCAACCTTAAATTAAAAAAAAAGGGACAGCCAGAGTTGGAGGCCTGCAAGGGGGCTGGTGCCCCCAGCCCACATGAGGTCACTCATCTCAGTCTGAGAAATCAGGTCACATGCCTGGTGTGGGAAAGAAACAAACCCACAACCTCAATGCCCATTCCAACCAGTACCGCAGCCCACACTGTGCCCCAAAATGGCGGGCGTCCAGTTCCCAGCTCAGGGCCTTCCTCAGGCTTTCCTGGCCTCCTTTTGGGATCTCACAGCTGTCTCTGGGACGACCTAGACGCCATCCTCTCAGGGGTAGCAGGGGGACCGAGAAAAACTGAAAGCTCATAAATTTCACAAGGTAAGGGACCATGCCTGTCTTTCTCCTTCCCTTTCCTCCACACCCATGGTAGGTATTCAATAAATGATGTGTTCCTATGGCCTCTAGCCATCTGGCCACAGAGAGTTTTCCTCTTATGTCTGGCGGTCCCGTCCTCCTTGCCTCAGCCCTGATTCTGTCAGGATAGACTTGGACGTCTCCATCCCTGCCTCTGACCCTGTCAGAGGTTCCATCACCTGTGCCCCACCTGACAGCCCGTCCCTTCCCAGCAGCCTCACCAAAGTGTGGGGATGTGAGCTCCACACAGGAGCCGTTCACATTCACGTGCCACGGGCTCCCCTAAAATTCCCTGGTCTGTACCTTATAACTAGAAGCCCCATGTGTAAATCCCCCCACCCCAGCTCTCTGGGATCTACACAAGACAAATATACTGATCTACAGTGCTGAGTGTGGTGGCGCACGCCTTTAATCCCAGCAACAGGAAGGCAGAGGCAGGCGGATCTCTGAATTTGAGGCAAGCCTGATCTACAGAGAGAGTTCCAGGACTTTCAGGGCTACACAGAAGAAACCCTGTCTCAAAACAAAA
>NW_026074299.1:0-1662 GCF_014885135.2 Alexandromys fortis
ATAATATGATCCGCTCCTGCGACAGATAGCATATTTGCCACAAGCTTAGCTGAGATGGGAGCCCGGCTCTTATCCTTTTTATCCTGGCGGGCATACGGGAAACACGGCATGACTGCAGTCACCCGGCTGGCCGAAGCAATCTTGCAAGCATTAATCATGATCAGAAGCTCCATTAGATTGTCATTTATCTCACCGCACCCACTCTGAACGATGTAGACATCCTCTCCACGTACGCTTTCTCCAATTTCCACACAGGTCTCCTGGTTGCTGAATTTCTTAGTCACCACCTTGCCTAGCTCCAGGCCCAGGCGGTCAGCAATTTTCTGGGATAAGTCCTGGTGGGAGCTCCCGCTGAAGATTTTAATATTAGGCATTTTGGGCAACTACACGGACGCGCTCTTTGCTCAGTGGTTCCTGCCGCTGCAGAGACTGGATACGAAGTCAGCCGGTAGCCTGAACACCTATCGCACCGCGTTCCTACTCCGCCATCTTACATCGACACAGGCAACTTATAAAAGAAACCATTTGGAGTGTTTAGAGGGATGGAACTCACGAGAGCATAGCAGGAAACATAGCAGTAAGTGGTAAGTTTATACCTCACCCCCGTGTTACACCTCCTCCAAAACGCCACACTTCCTAATTCTTCCCAAACAGTTCTATCAACAGGGGACCAATTATTTAAATGCACATCGGGGGAAACATTGTTTTCTCCTTCCATTTGTATTTTGAATTTAGCTAAGGCTTTTATCATCCACTTAGACCATGAGACCCAATATGGACAAGTTCAACAGAACCGCCATATACAGGCTGCCCATGCATGCTTCAGCATTGCCAGGGCATAAATTTCATTTAATTCAAAAGGCTTTTATGGTTGGTGGCAAGCAGTCTGATCTGTTGAGCCATCCTGTAGGCTCCTTAATGCCACTCTTTCACCTTGGTTTAACCATGACATTGTTTTACTACAATAACTTAGGCCTCATATCTTCCCTATAGCATACATACATATATACATATATTTTCTTTATTACTTGCTACCATGAACAGTTTAATGTTGGCTAAATTCAAAGTTCAGTATAGCTATATGTTTACTGTTAGCTGCTGAATCCATGCTGATTTATGGCTTTATATCATTTTGGTACAATTTTGGCTTTCTCTGCCTTGTTTTCTGAGCTCTTGTCGCTACTTCACCCCAAACTCTCAGTCCATCGAACACAGCCTGTTTATAAGGCAGAGTTCTAGTTCCTCTTCCACTTGAAGATGCCCTCTGGGAACCCTGTCTCTCTGTAATGCCTTCAACACTTCCTGGGTTTTGAATAATACCTTTCTCTTCCCTGGACCGTTTTCTCAGTTTATGAAACTCATGCTCTAGTAGCCTTCTAAGCTTTTACATCTAAATGTTTTTATTTCTATCTTTATATGTGATTCAACATTTCAGTGAGAATAACATTTTAGACGATAAATCATTACCTTGTATCCTTGTCTGTTGTGATTATTGTGTGTGCCGTATATGACGTTTGGGGCATGCATGGCACAGAGTGTGCATGGAGGTCAGAGGACAGCTTTGTGTATCTGATTCTCTCTACTATCCAAGCTTGCACATCAAGGGCTGTTACCCACTGAGCCATCTTGCAGGCCCTTTCTTGAAACTGTTACGGCCACTTC
>NW_026074300.1:0-1638 GCF_014885135.2 Alexandromys fortis
GCATGATTGTGTTGCTTAGATAAGTAATTTCTTCCACCAGAAGATGCTGGCAATGAAGTTATCCTAGACCATAAAAAATGTCCAAAGAAATCATAAGAGAGCCTGTTGGAGAAGGTCGCTTGTTGGTTCCCAGCCACCCAGATAGCTTAGACCCAAAATAATCACCCAGAAATTGTATTAATTAAATCACTGCTTGGCCCGTTAACTCTAACTTCTTTTTGGCTAACTCAGGCATCTTAATTTAACCCATTTCTATTAATCTGTGTATTGCCACGTGGCAGTGGCTTACTGGCAAAGTTTCAGCACATCTATCTTCAACAGCTCCATGGCATCTCTCTAACTCTGCCCTTCTCCTCCCATGCTATAGGCCAAGCCAGTTCTTTATTCATTAGCCAATAAAAGCATCACATAAACAGAAAGACCTCCCACACCATTTCCTCTTTTCTGTTTAAACAAAAAGAAAGGCTTTAACTTTAACATAGTAAAATTACATATAACAAAACAGTTATCAAGAAAGAACTACAGTTATAATATTTATATCTATCTTTTATCATAACTAAGGAAAACTATAACTATAAATTCTTCAACTTCATCAAAGACTCTAGAAGGATATGATATTACCTAAGTAAATAGGAAGTGCATTGTAAGCAACATCCAATATTCTAGAATTGACAGAGACATCTGGCTGCCTAGACAGTCACCCAAAGTTTTTCTGTACTGTTGGGGCATCCATCTTCAGCCTACTGGCCCATAGTATCCAGCAAATTTTTCCATGAAGCAGGAAATTTCAAAGACAGGTCTGACTCTATTGGCAGTTTGCCAGTCACTTTCTTTTGTATCCTGCAGAATGTCTCACAGACTCTTTCATGAAGCAAGAACCCTGAAGGATCATCTCACCTTTAGGCAAGTTCAGCAGTCATTTCTCTGTGGATCCTGCATGTCCAGTTCATCTAACAAACTCCATAAGGAGCCTCTTTGATGCCCATCTTCCTCTTGAAGTAGATTGGTGCTTCCAGGAGCAGATGTGTCTCATTGTCATGAAAAGTCCTAAGTTATTAAAAATGTTTTAAATGCCATATATTCTGAACATCTCTGAAAGATTTGAATAATACCTATCTAACTGAAATATATCTCTATACATATAGAAAATCTAACTAACATGACTATAAGCTTGACTATTATAGATGATTATCTATTAACTTATATTTCTTAATTACACATTACATTTTTAAGTGAGCTACACAAACACGATACCTTAATCCAGATCAGAAATACATATACATATAACAAAATTGACCTTAAATTTGTATCAATAAACCAGGATTCATACCAATGCAAATTATTCATATCTATAGCATATCCCCCTTTAAATGTAAATAAATAATTATAAACAATATTAGGAAATATGGGCATAGTTCTAGCCATACTGCTTCCTGCTGTTTGGAGATGTTGTTAATCAGGTCTTTCATGTGTGCTAGGTTCATCTCAGTCAGCAGTTGGGTGAAGTAATTTTTTGAGGGTGTTCATGGCAACCTTTCAGGGGCCCCAACTCATTTCTTTCCAGACTGGTCACTGTGAAGACAAAGCAACTTCTTGCTGAGAGTCTGCCAGATGGTTCAGTACTCAGATCCATTTTGA
>NW_026074301.1:0-1613 GCF_014885135.2 Alexandromys fortis
CTTCCTGGCCTTTGTCATTGTGTTGCTGGCGCTCAGGCTACGACGCTGGCATTCATCGCGCCTGCTACAAGCCTCAGGAAATGGATTGGCTGGCATACCAGCCTCTCACTTTGTGGGTCTGGATGGGGTGCAAGCTTTACTGCAGACCTATTCCCAGGAAGTTTCTCTTACCGCAGGCTCTAGGAAGAGTCACCTGATTTTCCCACAACCCAACTATGCAGACACACTCATCAGCCAGGAGAGCTGAGGGAAGAGCGAGCCTCTTATAACATCTCAAGATTTACTTGAAAAGAAAGACGACCCCAACCTGCTTGAGGTGAGTTTACTCCTTTGAGTGTTATAAACATTTATTTGCCAGTGTGGTTCTTATAAAACCTTAAAACAACAATGTACATTGTGTTTTCTCTAACTGTGTCCCACTTGGCCATGAGAAAACTGCACTTCCTGGCCTTGTTATGGCTAAGTGGGCCTAGGTAGTAGCTCTGGTCAATACGCTGTGAGTATTGGCAGTAACGTGGCACTTCCAAGGGTAACTCTGTCATTATGAGGATTCCGCTTCTCTCCCTTACCCTCTGAAGTTATGGTTGCTCCTTCAACCTATGTCCTTGAGTGACTGTAATGAGAGAAGAGCCTTGTAGGTGACCCAGCAGTGGTGCACACACCTGTGAGAAATGGGCCTTTCACAGTTTCATTCTCCCTGTTCAATGGCCGGGGTAGAATCCAGGGTCCAGCCGACCACCTGCTGGACCACTGAGCTGGACCTCAGCTGCTCTTTCACGATTAACCCCTGTGAATTGAACTGGGTCACTCCTGCCCACCAACCCATCCTGACTGACACAAACAAGCAAAGAGACAGGATAAATGCAAAGTATTTTATGCTTCCCTAAGATTTTGTCAGAACTTTTCCAAGTCAGACCACAGTCTTTACATCATTTGTTTGTTTTATTTTGTTCTGTTTTCTTTTGTTTTGTTTGAGACAGGTTTTCTCTATGTAACAGTTCTGGCTGTCCTGGAAATGCTTTGTAGACCAGGCTGACCTCAAACTCACAGAAATACTCCTGCCTCTGCCTCCCCAGTGCTGGGAGGCATGTGCCACCACACGCCAATCTTTATATCCTAAGGACATAAAAATCATAGGATAAGAAGTGAAGGAGACAGGTATAGCAGTTTGTTTATGGAGGAGAGATTACTCAAGCCTGGAGTTCAAGGCCAACTTGGGCAAAAGAGCAAGATCTCAAAAGGAAAAGTAGATATTAGTCAGATCATAAACCCTTGTGCCTAAAATGTGTGTGCGTGTGTGTGTGATGATTTCATCTTTTTTGTCTGAAGGTGGAAAGTTCACTCACCTAAACCACATGAATCATGAACTGGTATTTATTACCCTTTAAGAATTTTTTTAAACCTGGGCTGTAGCTGTGTCACCCCTGGATATTTACCAAAAGGACTGTAAGTCAACATATCAGAAATATTTGCACATCAATGTTAATTACAGAACTGTTCACAATGACTAAGTAACCTAGATATCTACCAATAGAGGAATGAATAAAGAAAATGTGATATATATATATTGGAATATTTCAGTCATAAAGAAAAATGAAGCTTTGTTATTTGCA
>NW_026074302.1:0-1619 GCF_014885135.2 Alexandromys fortis
CAAGACAGGATTTCACTGTGTGTCCCTGGCTGGTCATGGAACTCGATTTATAGACCAGACTGGGCTCAGATTCACAGAAATCTGCCCATCTCTGCCTCCTGAGTGCTGCAATTAAAGGCCTACATCGCCATATGCAGTTTTAGATTTATTCTTTTTATTTTTATTTAATGTGTATGACTACTTTGCCTGCATGTTTGTGTACCACATACATGTAACGCCTGTGAAGATCAGGAAAGGTCCGTGACCCTCATGGAACTGAAGTCACAGACAGTTTTTAAGGTGTCAGAACCTAAACTTGGGTTCTCCATAGTAGTATTAAGTTCTCCCAACCACTCAGCCATCTCCTGGGCCTGAGTTTTAGTTTTTTTGTTTTGTTTTGTTTGTTTTTGGTTACTGTGTAACTAAGGATGACCTTGAACTCCTGATCTCCTATCCCCCCCCCCCCCAACTGGATTGCAGAGGCCTGCAATCTCACCAGGCCAGGCCTTTCCATTTTCACTGCTGGGCTTTTTCTTTTGTTTTCACTAATGGCCAACACCGATGAACTGGTTTCAGGGCTGGGAACTAATTACATGAAATCACTGACCACTCACTCTTCCAACGTGCAGATTGGCCTAGTTACCCAGAAACACATCCCACCTCATCACCCCAGTGAGTGTGGTCATTTCAAGTTAGTAATTCAAGAAGGCTAACTTTTTTTTTGTTTGTTTGTTTGTTCGAGACAGGGTTTCTTTGTGTAGTCCCTAAGCTGCTCTGGAACTCTCTTTGTAGATCAGGCTAGCCTCAAACTCACAGAGATCTGCCTGCCTCTACCTCCCAAAAGTGTTGGGGTTAAAAGCATACACCATCACAGCCTGGCTTGTATCTTTCTTTCAATACTGAGGATACTGTTCAAAACATTTCAAGAATCACCTTCAGCATTTTATATAGCAAAAGCGACAATGAATATTCATTATCTGCAGGTGGATCTAACTTATGTAAATAGCCAAAAGAACTCAGGCCAAGGCTGATGAGTAAACAGGGTATGAAATATGGATGGTGAATATGCTTGAGGATTTTTTTGAACTTAGAAGGATGGTACATATTCACTGTGTAAAAGAGCAATCCCAATGCCATCTAGAACATCACAGTCAGTATTTCTGTAGTAATACATATGAACAGTGGCGCAAAGGAAAGAGGAAGGAATGGAAAGTACCTCCTGCAGGTTTTCTTCAAGTTCTGTTGCAAAATGAGTTCTGGTCAGATTAGACGGGCTTGGGCTTGGTTGGTTGGTTGTTTTTTCTATGTCGGGGACTAAAAAGGTCTCCAACAAGCTGGGTAAGTATTCTACCATGAAGCTGTATTCCCAAACCAGTCCCCCAAACTAGCTTTTATTACCAAGTGAGTTATGAAAAAAAATTACTTATCACAATTTTTTAGGTGTCAGAACTGTAAAGAATTGAATATGGGGCTGAAGAGATGGCTCAGAAGGTTAAGAGTACTGGCTGTTCTTCCAAAGGTCCTGAGTTCAATTCCCAGCAACCACATGGAGGCTCAAAACCATCTGTTATGAGATCTGGTGCCCTCTTCTGGTATGCATGCATTCAGACAGAACACTGTATACATAATAAATAAATAAA
>NW_026074303.1:0-1665 GCF_014885135.2 Alexandromys fortis
AAAAAAAAAAAAAAAAAAAAAAAAAAAAAAGGGTTGCAGTATTAGGAAAGTCGAGAATCACTGATCTAAATTTTGGTATCTTGAAAAATTCTAAAATTAGTCCTTCTCAAATACCAAGTAATGAGGCTGGGTGGTGGTAGCTCATGCCTCTAATCCCAGCAAGTGGGAGGTAGAGGCAGTCAGATCTCTGTGAGTTTGAGGCCAGCCTGGTCTATAGTGAGTTCCAAGACAGTCAGGACTGTTTCACAGAGAAACCCTGTCTTGAAACCTCCACCCAATAAAAACCCCTGAGTAATGATTATACCAAAAGAAAAATCTATCTTCACATTCATGTTTAATTTTACAATATATGTCCAGCTTTTTCTTATATTAATATAGTCATCTTTTTTCTTTATAAGCAGAAGACATTAGCAGACACTCTGGTTCCTGAAGAATTTCATATCGTGTCAAATACAGGAGTTTCGGGTTTGGAGTGTTATGACGAGTGAGTACCGTGATGTTTTGTTTCGTATCTGACCTTCACTGTCTTCTCTTTTCCTAAGAAGACCACACTCATTTTCCTAGTGTGGTGAGGAAACATTTGGGCGAGCTGCCTTGGCAGAATGTAAGAACGATTAAAACAAAAACAAAACAAACAAAAACCTAGAGATGGCTCAAAGAGTTTTGGCCTCTCCCTCCCTCCTTCCTTTCCTCTCTCCCTCCCCCTTCTTCCCTTCCATCCTTCCTTCCTTCTGCCTTTTTTGTTTTTCTTCCTTTCTGTTTCTATCTCCTCCTCCTCTTCTTCCTGCTCCTGTTTGCTTTTAGAGCAGAGTAAACATAGATTTGTTAAGGTAAAACAAGAAAGAACTCCTGATAGGGGGACTCCAAGGGAGGAATACAAGAATTTTGGGTTTTCATGATTAAATAGTTCTATAGCTTTTCTTGTCATTTAATCTTTAATATTTTAAAAAGTACAACTTTTGGAGCTGGAGAGATGGCTCAGCATTTAAAAGCACTAACTGCTCTTCCAAAGAACCCAGGTTCAGTTCTCAGCACCCACATGGCAGTTCACAACTGTCTGAAACTCCAAGATCTGACACCCTCACACATACATGCAGACAAGACACCAATGCATATAAATAAAATAAATAAATTATTTTTGAAAATATGTAACAAATGTGAAATTTTAGGGCTGGAGAAATGGCTCCCGACTCAAGATCCTTTGCTGCTCTTGCAGAAAACTCAGGTTTGAGCATCACATGGCAGCTTACAACTGCCTGTAACTCTACCTCCAGGGGATCTGACACCCTCACAAAATACCAATGCACATAAATAAAAATAAACAAATCATTAAAAAAATAAAAAATTAAATCTTTAACAAAATGGAACTTGGAGTTGTGTGTAGTAGTGAGTACCTGTAATCCCAGCTCTTGGAAGCTGATGTAGGCAGATTGCAAATTCAAGGCCAGCTTGGGCTATATAGAAAGACCCTTTCTCAAAACTCAAACCAACCAAACAGATAAAGCAGAACTTTCTTTCAAATTATTCTTCTCCCATCCCCGACAGGGTTTCTCTGTGTAGCAGAACTTTCTTCTTCTTCTTCTTCTTCTTCTTCTTCTTCTTCTTCTTCTTCTTCTTCTTCTTCTTCTTCTTCTTCTTCTTCTTCTTCTTCTTCTTCTTCTTCTT
>NW_026074304.1:0-1669 GCF_014885135.2 Alexandromys fortis
AATGAATACAGTTTGTGTGTTGTTATTTTGGGCATGAGCTAGCCAAGCGGCCGGGGTGTTGGGGACGCAGCCCCGCCGCCGCTCATATTTCAACAATGAAAGATGTTTCCATTTTCTGATACCTCTTCAATTTCTTTCTTCAAAGATTTAAATTTTTGTCATACAGGTCTTTCACTTCTTTGGTTAGTGTTACCCCCAAGATACTTTATGGTTTTTGTAGCTGTTGTGAAGGGTAAAGTTTCTCTGATTTCTTTCTCGGGGCTACTAATTTTTCAGTTACTCTTGAGTCCTGCCACATTACAGTAGGTGTTTATCAGTTGTAGGAGTTCCCTAGTAGAATTTTTGGCGTCATTTATATGTACTATCATAACATCAGCAAATAGTGAAAGTTTGACTTCCTTTCCAATTTGTATCCCCTTGATCTCGTTTTGGTGTCTTATTGCTCTAGCCAGAACATTGAGTACTGTGTGAAATAGGTATGGAGAGAATGGATAGCCTTGTTTTGTTCCTGATTTTAGTGGAATCCTTTTGAGTTTCTCTCCATTTAGTTTGATGTTGGCTGTTGGCTTGCTGCATCTTGCCTTTATTATGATTAAGAATTTCCTTATATCCCTTATCTCTCCAAAACCTTTATCATGAAGGGGTGTTAAATTTTGTCAAAGTCTTTTTCAGCATCTAATGAGATGATCATATAAACATCTTTCAGTTTGTTTATATGTGGATTACATTGAAAGATTTTTTAAAAGATTTATTTATTATGTATACAACATTCTGCCTCCATGTATGCCCACACATCAGAAGAGGGCGCCAGATCTCATTACAGATGGTTGTGAGCCACCATGTGGTTGCTGGGAATTGAACTCAGGACCTCTGGAAAAACAGGCAGTGCTCTTAACCACTGAGCCATCTCTCCAGCCCCCTGAAAGATTTTTGTATGTTGAACCATCCTTGCATCTCTAAGATGAAGTCTACTTGGTCATAGTGGATGATTTTTCTGATGTGTTCTTGGATTGGTTTGCCAGTATTTTATTGAGTATTTTTACATCAATATTTATAAGGGAGATTGGTCTGTAATTCTCTTTCTTAGTTGTGTCTTTGTGTGGTTTGGGTATCAGGGTAACTGTAGACTTGTAAAAAGAGTTTGGAAGTGTTCCTTCTGCTTCTATTGTGTGGAACAATTTGAGGAGTATCAGCATTAGCTCTTCTTTGAAATTCTGGTAGAATTCTGCATTGAAACCATCTGGCCCTGGACTTTTTTTGGTTGGGAGGCATTTGAAGACTATTTCTATTTCCTTATGGGTTATAGATGTACTTAATTGGTTCACCTGGTCTTAACTTAATTTTGGTATGTGGTACATATCCAGAAAATTTTCCATTTCCTTTAAACTTTCAAATTTTGCAGAATACAGATTTTGAAGTATGACCTGACGATTCTTTGAATTTCCTCAGTGTCTGTTGTTATGTCTCCCTTTTCATTTCTGTTTTTTTTTTTAAATGTTTATTTATTATGTATACAATATTCTTTCTACGTGTATGCCTGCAGGCCAGAAGAGGGCACCAGATCTCATTACAGATGGATGTGAGCCACCATGTGGTTGCTGGGAATTGAACTCAGGACCTTTGGAAGAGCAGGCAATGCTCTTAACCGCTGAGCCATCTCTCCAGCCCC
>NW_026074305.1:0-1663 GCF_014885135.2 Alexandromys fortis
TTTTGGTTTTTTTGAGACAGGGTTTCTCTGTAGCTTTGGTGCCTGTCCTGGAACCAGCTCTTGTAGACCAGGCTGGTCTCGAACTCTCAGAGATCCGCCTGCCTCTGCCTCCCAAGTGCTGGGATTAAAGGTGTGTGCCACCACCGCCCAGCAAGGGAGAATTTCTAAGATCCATAGACACAACAGATCGTAGTGGGGATGTGTGGGTAGAATAGAGTTAATGACTCCTTGTAGCATGGGTTTCATAGATGTGGGCACTTTAAACTGTGACACAGTTTCAATGGGGTTTTTGATGTCACTGAACTGAATGGGAACAGAAATAGCCAATGCTGCTGGCTCCTTCATGGAGGACATTTTCTTCCCCCAGAGTTCTCTTGTGAAAACAGTGTCCTGAGTGAAAAATGAGAATGAGCCTGAGTGCAAACAGCCCACTCCTCAGCTCACCATTCTCAGGAGCTTTATTCTTTTCAAGACGATTTTGAGTCATTCATTGTTCCTTTTTCACAGACCTGCTCAGGAAGTTGGGAGAGATCTGGGAGACAGGTGGGTGTGTCAATCAATTCCAGTCACCCCCTTGCAGTGTCCTGACACCCTTCTTTGGTGAGAAAAAAGTCACTAAAGATCACACCAAATATTCCTTTGAAGGAACTGGCAGGACAAGGAAAAACAGTTCAAACAGATCCTTTCTTAAAGAATTTAAGATCTTGCTTCACCACTATGAAATTTAAATAGGCTTTGGGGTTCTATTTTTGTTCCTCTTCCTGTTTTATATCCATATCTTAAAAGGCCCAAATCACTCTCAGTAAATAAGGGTTTATCTGTAGCAAACTGGATGTGGAATCCTTTCCAATGCACGAGTCCTGCTTCTGGAACTATTGCTTTTCATCTTCTTTGGGTAATAACCTTTCATCTAAATAAATGACATGCACATTAGAAACTGTGACAAGGCATGGGGAAAATTTTGAGATGATGGATAATCTGTGTATATACTTACATATGTATGTAAAATGTTATAACATATTTTGTTTCTTCAACATACACAATATAATTATTTATTCCTGGGCTGGAGAGATGGCTCAGAGGTTAAGAGCACTGACTGCTCTTCCAGAGGTCCTGAGTTCAATTCCCAGCAACCACATGGTGGCTCACAACCATCTGTACTGAAATCTGGTGTCCTCTTCTGGCCAGCAAGCATACAGACAGACAGAACACTGTAGCGATAGGAGCGGCAGGGCTGCGTCCCCGGCAGGGCTGCGTCCCCGGTACCCGGCCGCCCACATGGCTAGCTTATGCCCCGAAATAAGATTCAGGGAGGATCTTAACCTGTGTCTTTCTGGAGTGGGAGAACCATGGCGACTCCTCGACTCAGCTTCTTTCTCCCAGCATCCTGTTCTGTTTACTCCACCCACCTAAGGGTGGGCTTATCAAATGGGCTAAGGCAGTTTCTTTATTATAATTAACCAATGTCCTTCCTCCATCAGAACACTGTATACATAATAAATAAAAAAAATGTTTAATTATTTATTCCTTTAAAATGTAGCAAGGAGGGGCTGATGAGATAACTCAGTGGATGACCTGAATTTCATCCTCTGAACCCATGTGCTGGAAAGAGAGAACCCACCAAGCCCTGGCCCCCACATGCACACACACACACACACATAAA
>NW_026074306.1:0-1591 GCF_014885135.2 Alexandromys fortis
GGAGAGGAGAGGAGAGGAGAGGAGAGGAGAGGAAAGGAGAAGCTACCTCTTCAGGAGAGAGAGGGAAAGGGAGACACTCAAGCTGGGAGCAGAAGGAAGATACACTTGCCTCTGCACATTAGTGAGGGAGTGGGCAGGCTTATCTCTTAAAGGGCCAGGACAGACAATTACAATTTCAATTATGTTTTCTTCTCTTCAAACTAGGTAACAGTGCCTATTAATTTGAATGATTTAGTGACATCTCCTACAATATAAAAATAGTACATGTCAAATACAGATTAGGCATTACTAACCAAATCTTAAGTAAATAAAACCTATATACTGTTCTATCATATACCTTGGATATCCCCATTCTTTATATTATTTTTAAAAAAATGCTCAATTTGTGAAAGTTGCATGTTTTATGAAGAAGCTAATTTTTAAAGTATATTTTGAAAATATAATTCAATCAGAAATCACAGTGTAAAGAAAACAGGATGGGGAGAGAAATTAAAGAGCAAAGTGAGAAACAGCAGACCTGGGACATACAACAGAATTAATGCAAGATACACAATAATAAACCACAATAGCTCACTTTGGAGCAAATAGCATCTTAAAAGCTGCAAACCAACTATAGCAAAAAGCCAAAGTATTCATATACCATGGTTTTTCAAACTCTGTACCCATTGTGAATTATTTTGTGCTACATATGGCTGGCTGTTCACAAGAGGCGTAGCTTCAAAGAAGTACTACCCCTGGATGGCAAAGCACAACAAATGCACTTGGAAGGTAAGAAGAAATTAATAATCTGAATGAGAAGTACATTCTGATAAGAACACACCAGGTGTTTCAGGTAAGAAAGCCCAAACAAAACGGGCTTTGGACTAAGAGGAATTCTAAAGGCAATGCACAAAGATTTCATACAATGGAAATTCACCCTGAGGGATTGTAAGTTTTCCTGGAGTACACTGAGAATTTGCAAAAAAACAAACAAATAACTTTTACCTTGTACCATTATAAAACAGTTACTACACTGGTGGAAAATAGGAAAAAAAACTATGTAAAAGTAGATAACAATGCTACAGATAAATGTTTTACACAAGGTGACCTTGGTGAAAGAAAAATGAAGCTGAACACTAAGGTGAGAGAGATTGGATCTTTGTCCAAAAAGGGACTCAATTTTGCTTTTCAGGATGTAGAGGCTTGGGCAGCTTTAATTTCTGTCAAAGTATACGACAAGAAGAGCTGGTCTATCACTGAGAACTTAGCTCTTTTTCTGGATTCAATGACTACCCTCTACATTTGCCATTCTTTGTTCTGTGGCTTTCCGTTTTATAATTTCTATTTGGAATTTTTTGATAACTTTTTCATTTTCACAAGATTTTCCATTTGTTTTGAACAGGATTTATAATCATAAAACAGAACATTTTAAATGATAGCTTAAATTTTCTCTAAAATTAAAAATTTTTCTTTTGTCATTTATTAAAATGTTACTGTGTAATTTTTCCTCTTCCTCTTTCCTCTAACCCCTCACGTTTCCCTTGCTTCCTCTCAAATTTACAGATTTTTAAATTGTAAAATATGTATGTATAAATGAATATATAAGTACAAC
>NW_026074307.1:0-1640 GCF_014885135.2 Alexandromys fortis
GGGAGGAGTATTTAAGGGAAGAAGCCATCCAAAGGGGATAGGAAGGGCATCATTGAAAAATTCCAAAAATATCAGTGATAATCACAAGGGGGTAAGTAACTCCTGTTTCTCAAGATTATAATCTAACTTTATCTTCAGCTACTTCCTGAAACACAGTCACTGAACTGGTTAATCTAGATTTTTGATTCTTCTCTCCCTGCTTAGATTTTTGTCTCTATTTTTTCCGCTAGAGGGGTCTGGATTTATCCATGTCTTTCAAAGGTTTGAGTTTCTTGGGCTTGACAGCAGGGTCATGATTCTGAGCCCACACATTCTCTTAGGAGAAAATTCCTTTCAATCTACAGAGGCCCTCTCAGCTTGACTTTGGCTTTGAATAGGATCTCTACCTTGCAGATCTGGGGTCCTGTCCCTTAAAGCCTATTAGGGTGCTTGCAGTGACCCAGAAGGCAGAGATAAGGTGCACCAAAAACACTATCTGCTGGCTCAATTGCATGTCCTCTGGGGTTCCTGGCATCTTCTCTTCTACTGATTTTGGACCTTTTGCATCAATTCACTCACCTCAGTTCCCAAAGTGGAAGTCTCATCATGCCCCAATACCTCAAATTTCCAGCCAGAAGCATGGCTGAGGCTTTTGAGGTTGCCCTTTTTGTAGAAATATTTGTCCAGTAGAACAAGTTTTACAACCACTATGCAATTTATTAGACATATTTTAAGTGACTACCATTCTCTGAACAGAATTCTTTTTATGATTAAAGCAATGATTGTCGATCCAAACAGCAAAAGCTTTTCAATGGGAAAAGTTTTTAAAAATTAAAATTTAACAATAGGTTTTAAATGTTGATCTATTGAAAGATATTAAGAACAGATCAATACTTAATAAAATATTGTGAACTGGGAAGTGATGGGGCATCCCTTTAATTCCAGCACTTGAGAGGCAGAGGCAGGTGGATCTCTGTGAGTCTGAGCCTAACCTAGTCTGCAGAATGAGTTTCAGGACAGCCAGAGAGTTAAATCTTGTCTCACAAAGAAACAAAAACAACAACAAAAAAAGAAAAAAAATATTGTTGTAGATTATCAAGCATTATATCTCAGATTATTGAATCAACTTTTAAATTTCATGTAATTTTAAATTAGTTACAAATATATTTGTAACCAACCTGTTATATCAAACTTTAATCTTAACATTATGATTGCTATTACAAATTTCAGAAAACAACTTTAATGAGGTGATTTTAATAGAAAGCTCATCTGGTTATATCTAAAACAAAGTAGACATATGGTGTCTTAGATAACACTTATAAACATAGGTAAAGTATATTATGGTTTAAGTAATATGCTGCAGATCCCCAAGTGGCTGCAGCAGGCAGTGGGTCCTAAGACCATGCTGCAGGTCCCTGGAGTGGTGGCAGGCAGCTGGCAGGGAGTCACATAGTGGGCGAAAGACAGAGACATGAATAGGAATGCTTTGCAGAGTGAGGTTGTGTATTTATTTCGTGGGTATGGAAGGGAAAGGGGAAAAGGGCGAAAAGAGCAGAGAGAGAGTCAGAGAGAGAGAAACGGGGGTAAGGGGAAAGGGGAGAAGGGAGAGACAGAAGCTGTCTTTGAGAGAGAGGGAGAGGGAGAGAGAGAGTGAGAGAGAG
>NW_026074308.1:0-1660 GCF_014885135.2 Alexandromys fortis
AATATAACCAGCTCGGTCCATATAATGTTACTTGTATGTTTGTTTTCATACAAATGACTGGCACTGAACAGCCAATTGGTGTGCTCTTCCACTGGGAAGGTCACCTTTCTTGCTCCTAATTTTCCTCAATTGCCTATTGATCTTTGTGTATGAACTCATAATTAACATACTTTAGTATTCTTGAATTTTCAGAATAAAAGCATTGTCTTTTAATACCAATACAAACTGAAGTTTATAGAATAATCTGATAGAGTTTATACTATCTATCAAAAAAATAAAGCTCGCATTCATTTACCCAAAAGATATATCACGTTTCTGTTACACATTCAATTCTAAGGTCTGGATGTTTCTTGCCTATTGTTAAAATGATAGTTTATGAGTACTTTTCTATTGAATTAATTGAAAAGATAATTTTAAGATATTTGTGTGGGTTTAAAAGTATGATTTTACTTTTCACTTTGAAAATTTCTCATACCATAAAAGATAAATCTATAATTTTCACAGTATTTATATATTCCTACAATTTTATTCTCAGGCAATAAAATTAGCTTACTTGGCAGAAAAAAAAATAAGGCTGAGGACAGGAGTATTTTTCTAAATACTGATGCTTGAAGCTGACTTTTGAGTGTTTACCTGAGATCCAGTTAAAGGGGTCTCAGAAACAACACATAATATTTGGTTCAGACATGAAATCTGCAAAACTGAATAATAAGGTATTTTTCAAAATGGGCAAAAATCCTTCATGCAGTTATTTGATTATTGATTTAAGAGAATCAGTGTACCTGAACCATGGGTTATTTCCACATTACTTTATCTTCTGTATCAAAGCAAATATAACTTTCTGTTTTGTGTAGAATTTATGAATTGGTTGTATCTTTTATTGGAATTACTTGAAGCTCTGTTTTTTGTGAGCTTTTTTCTTTTCCATACCAAGTATTAATTGAACATACTGAACCTCATTCTTAATGTCCACTAAAATCAATATTCAGATAGCATAAGGTTAACAAATCTTAAAAACAAAACACATCAACCCCTCAAAAAAATTATTTCTTTTGTACCAGTCCACCTAATGTCATTCTAGTAAAAAATTTTCTTACCTTCTGCTTTGCAACTTGCATTTCTCAAATTGTTAACTAGAGAGGTAATTCTTTCAGACAGGTCATTAGCTTCAACACAGATAGCACTATTAGGATAATTTATCCACCATCCATACCCAAGAGAAATGAACAATCTAAGAACATGAGCATAACTGGGAGTGGGATGAAGCATTGAAGGATATTGATTTGGAAGGTGGAAAATTGATAGATTTAAAATTAGATCTGAAAATTGTCCCTAAATCAATAGAAAATGAAAGCATAACAGGTTCCTTTCATCACTTGGAATGTCTAGAATGATTCATTACAGCAATAGAATGGCAGTCTCCTAATAGCCTAATACTGTTTGACAATCTATGGCTAATTCGTTTCAAAGGAAGTAGTTTATAGGGAAGAAAGAAAATTTTTGCAGACTCTTCCTAGTAGTTATGTAGAAAAACAAGATCAGCTCCAGCAAATAACTACATGCACACACACACACGTGTGTGTGTGTGTGTGTGTGAGAGAGAGAGAGAGAGAGAGAGAGAGAGAGAGAGAAGAGAAGAGAAGAGAAGAGAAGAGAAGAG
>NW_026074309.1:0-1599 GCF_014885135.2 Alexandromys fortis
CACTCTTCTTCCCCCTCCTCCCTTTTGTTTTCAGAAGGGTTGTTAGCTAGTTCTCATACAGTTCAGAGCTCCTCATTCTCCTGCTTCCACACCATAAGTGCTTAAGAACCACCACGCCCAGCAAGCATTTCTAAGGGGCTCCGTTAGGGGAGCTTTGCTAACTTACACCCCTACATCTCACCCATGCCTTTGTAAACAGATGCCTGTGAACGTGGTTTGTGCTGGAAGCTGGACCCGAAAAACAAAACAGAAAACCCTGCAGCTTTCCATAGCTCAGACATTCACAGCACTCCTTTCCAGTCACCTCTGTGACGGAAGCCTCCCTGTTCACCTGTCCACGCACATCTGCTTAGATACTGACCCCTGAGTCTGCCAGATCCCTAGGTGTGGGAGACTGCAAGAAATGCTGGGCACTTTGGTCAGATGCTTACACTGCTGGCCTTAAAAACCTCTCAAAGTCAGACTAGAGAAAGACAGGTGGGCACACAAATTCCACACCTTTGATAGGAAATTGAAGTTAAAAAGGCTCCTGGGTGGCGTGTTAGGAAACCTTAGCTCCTGGGATTGAAATGATCATTTACTGTTGCTGTGACATCTGCCTAGCCCTCGGCGGTATCCTGTAGCTCCCTCCAGCTGCTGTGAGCTCCTTTCCTAGCAGGTGGTTTCCTTTATCTGCACGTCCTCAGGGCACAGCCCAGGCTAGTGGAAGAATGAACCACACAGGCTCCAGCTGCAAGACAGGAGCAGGCTCATTAGATACTGAACCCAAGCCCAGTGCTGCCAGCAAGAAAGGTCACTAGTAATTACACCAAGATGAAACCAATGGGCGCTGACAGGCATCTCTCAACGTCCAAACGGACAACACAGGTTATTCTGAAGTTAGCTCATTGCAGCCAGGCATCTGCAGGCAGCTGAGGAAACAATGACCGACTGACTGCTAACGGAGCGATAAGCCCATGATCTCTGGGACAGAAGCCGAGGGACTTAGCACATCAGAGGTGACACTACACCACAGGCCAGAAAGCAGCCTCCTGCCGCTGGCTCCCTTCGTGTCCTGCATGGATGTGTCTACACCGCCACACAGACGGTGGGGCAGGAACTGTGAGTGAGAGGAGCCCACGAGATAGCAGTAAAGTCGCTCATCCTGTGCAAATTTTACTGCGGACAGTAACGCAGAACATTGTGTCAAGCCAGGCTAACAAGTGCCAGGTATATCAAAAGCATTCGACAAAACTTAGCTGTGTTAGGATGTACCACGTCAAAGAACATGTTTTATTTGAAGAATCCTATAAAACTTGTTGCCAAGTTTGTTTTACACGATGAACTTATATAAAAGAACCAGGGAACCCAGATGTTCTCGACTTGGCTTTGGCTTCTGTAGGCGGAGACTGCTCGTTCGTTTCCCAACAGCCCTGACTCGAAATAATCACCCAGAAAGTATATTATTTGCAATACTGTTTGGCCAATAGCTTAAGTGTATTTCTGGCTAACTCTTCTATCTTAAATTAACCCATTTCTATTAAATCTGTGAATCGCCTCGTGGCTGTGGCTTACCGGGTAAAGTTCCATCCTGTGTCTGTCTCCGGCAGGGGCTACACG
>NW_026074310.1:0-1634 GCF_014885135.2 Alexandromys fortis
TACCTTTTCTACATCTACTAATATGATCCTGTGAGTTTAAACTTTATCCTTCCTCCCCCGGACCCTTGCTGTCTGTGGCAGGTGGGAGACTGATCCTGAGGTCATCAGAGAAGGAGAGCTGTGCCTGCTCCTCACCGGCTGTAGCACTCTGGAGAGCAGGCCCTGCACCTTACCTGGGAAGCACAGTAGAACTGATTCTGTTGGCAGAGTTGCAGGTGAACCAGATCAGATGGTGTGAGCATGGGAGAGCTGGGAGAGATTCTGTAAGCTACTTGTTTGTCCTGCAGCCAAGTGGGCAAGTGAGAGAAGTCCCCTTTTACCCCCTGTCCCTTACTGCCTGTGGCAGACAAGGAAGCTGACCTTCCCCCTTACCACCTACAGCACCCAAGAAAGCAAACCTTGCACTGTATGAGCAGCAAAATAGAGCTGACCCTGTTGGCAGAGGTGTGGGTGCTCCCCTTGTTTGTCATGTGGTGGTGGGGCAAGGGAAAGATACCTTCACCCTGCCACATGCAGAAGACAAGAAACTGACCCTCCCCCTTACCAGCTGTCCTGCACCTCGCCTAGGCAGCACAGTAGAGCTGACCCTGTTGACTAGAGTGTGGGTAAACCAGCCCTAAGAACATAAGCCACACCCCGTATCTGCCATATGGCACTATAGGCATGCCCCCCTCACCTCTTGCCACCTACGGCAGCTGGAAGAGCTGGCCGCAAGGTCTTAAGAGTGGGAAAGCTGTCCCTGCCCTTCACCACCAACATAACTTGAAAGAGAGGCCCTGTGCCTTGCCTAAGCAACACAGTAGAGCTGACCCTGGTAGTGTAGGTACAGGTGAATTGACCCTGATGGCATAAAAGTAGGAGAACCAGTCCTGTGCCTTGATCATTGCTGCATATGGTGAGCTAGCAGAGGTATTGATGTGGGATTTCCCTCTGTATGCTATAAATAACATTGGTTAATAAAGAAGCTGTTTGGGGCCTATGATAGGGTAGAGCAAAGCTAGGTGGGGAAAACTAAACTGAATGCTGGGAGAAAGAAGGCAGAGTCAGTGAGAAGCCATGTAGCCCCCCAAAAGACAGTCACAGGAACTTTACCCTGTGTAAAGCCACAATTTCATGGTGATACACAGATTAGTGGAGATGGGTTAAATTAATATGTAAGAGCTAGCCAATAAGAAGCTAGAGCTAATGGACCAAGCAGTAATTTAGTTAATAGAGCTTGTGTGTGGTTATTTTGGGAATCTGAGCATCTGGGAAACAAACAAGCAGCCTCTTAGAACAGGGGATTATCAGAGAGTTCACCCTTGTTGTAAGGATTTGGGAGAATTGACGGGCTGAACAACCCTGCGACTACCCAAGTGCAGAAACAGGGTTATGAGTTGGCCCATCCCAACATCCACCTCATCTATGGTCTGCTGGGGCATGTAAAAAGGGCGTGTCCTGCAGATCCAAAGCTGAAGGATCTCCAAGACACAGGGCAACAATATCCAAGAGGAGTCCCAGTGAGGGGCCAGTATAAATGGTGTAGCAGAAACCAGAGGCCTCATACTATACCAATGACTCTTTGCAGTGAACAGTTGCAAGTAAATAGAGAGAGAGAGAGAGAGAGAGAGAGAGAGAGAGAGAGAGAGAGAGAG
>NW_026074311.1:0-1618 GCF_014885135.2 Alexandromys fortis
GTTCAGCAACTTGTCTCCTAGGCAACTGCTTCCTATGCTCCTAGCCGGTACACATGATTTCCATCTCCTTTCCTTCACTATAATGCATGCTATTAATTAGTTTGGGCTATTTTCCATTTTCTAAATAATAAAGGTGTCAATGCCAAGAATCTTCCAGTTTTCTGTGAGTGCTGACCAAGAGGTTTTGTAGGAATTCTATGCTGAGACTATTTCTAGAATGTGGAAATATAAATACATAGTTGTGATGTCATCTTAAGAAACAGAAAACAGGAGAAACACTTTTCTACATGCACCATGCACCCAGGTAGTGTAGGACCCAGCCAGCAACGGGCCTGGTACATTCTAACCTGGACTCCCAACCAGAATCTAGAGAAACCGTTCACCTTGCCCAATGCAGTCAAATGCAACAGCCAGGAGCCTAAAGCAACTGGCCATTTGGCAGTGTGCTAAACTCTTAGTGATGAGGTAGCATGGCCTGACACCTACCAGGGCAACCTGTATGTGACAAGTAGACCTCCGTGCAGCTCTTGGGCTGTCCACTCTAGGCTGGGGGTTTGGGGCATGGGTCCACCTGGTACCTTGCAGAACCAGCCAGTGGGACACTGTTGGTGTGAGCAGAGGTGTGGAATGGTGTTTCATGGGAGAGAGAGTCAGAACAGCTCAGGTCCTGTGGACAGAAGTGTATCCGAAGAAGAGAGAAAGGGAACATAAGAGATGGAGAGGGAGCTGAACCCTTGACCCACAGACACACTTGGGAAAGCTTTCCCTGCACGTTTTCTGGGCTGCACAGCTGAGACCACCCTGTTGATGAGAGCACAGCTGCCCACTCCAGACCCATGGATATGACATGGCCCTCCCCATCTTCCACCCCATCTATGATTGGCTTGAACACTTGAAAGGCCCTGACCTTCAGACCCAGAGATACAGGGTCTCCACAACACTGGGAAACACAGGATATTCAGAAGGACCCAAACGGGTGCCCAGTGTTGATAGGGTAGCAGAAACCAGAGAGCTGAAACCAGACCATTGACTCTGCAGTGAATACTTGCAAGTAAAGATTTATAGACAGAGAGTTTCATGGTGTGACTCACAATTTCACTCTGCACCTTCATGAAGAAAGTTTAAAAGTTTTTCTCTTCTTTATTGTGCCTTTACCTATTTATTTACTCTTTTCTTTTTTTCACTTAAATTTTGTATTATTTGAGAGATATGCAGAGGCAGAAGGACAGAGGTTAAGAGATGGCAAAATGAGGGGAATCAAGATACATGATTTTAAAGACACATAGAATAAATGAACTACAAAAAAACAGAAACAGAGGGCTGGAGAGATGGCTCGGCGGTTAAGAGCATTGCCTGCTCTTCCAAAGGTCCTGAGTTAAATTCCCAGCAACCACATGGTGGCTCACAACCATCTATAATGAAGTCTGGTGCCCTCTTCTGGCCTTCAGACACACATGTGAACAGACATAATAAATAAATATTAAAACAAAAAACAGAAACAGAAAACAACATAGAACATGGTCTAGAGAATTACCACAACACACCATGTGGAAAACCTAGGGGTTATAAACAGATTTGGTTATGTTCCAGATAAAAAAAAACTATAGAGGAAATACAG
>NW_026074312.1:0-1656 GCF_014885135.2 Alexandromys fortis
AATTTATAGTTATTATTACTTAATGCAATTATTAAAACAATAGCCATTTTGAAATACACATTTTTTATGACTATGGAAATAGTGTTCTGTTTTTATAGAAAATAGGCAAGTGACAGAGGAGATATAAGTATAACCTACTTTTAACTCATTTTCTCCCTATATGATTATTTTAACGTAACAATATGCTTCATATTAATATTTTACATTAGCTATTTTATAAATATTTTTTCATTTCATCTAAAGTTGACAAGTCATTACAATGCTTTCACAGTTTGTATGTGGCCTTATATGGTATAATAATGCCAATCCAGGCACACGTGCTGATTCCCATTGCCTCACGTCTCTAAGAATTTTGTTCCTTTTATCATCTCCCCTTTTTCCTTATCACAGATCTCTTTCTGAGGAGTTTACTTCATGTTCATGCAACATAATGACATGATACTTCCTTTAAAAATAAAAAATAAAATAAAATAAAAGTTGGGGAAAGTTTATTTTGTGTCTCCAGAGACTATGTTGTCTCTGAATTAATTCCTCTGTAGAGAAAAAGAAGCTGTAGTTGGGAACCAAGGTCAGAACTCACAGCTGCTTAATCTTATAGAACCCAGTCTAATGAGTAATGCAAGCAAGATCCTATATCCAGATGACTGAAAGTTTGAGACCTAATATTAGCTATTTTGTTTTATTTATGTCAAATAATGTCAGCTTACCCTATTTACCAGTTCTCATCCCAGGAACTGATTTTGACAAATAAAATTCAAGCCTACCTTTGCAACAAAAAAAATGAGAATGAAAAAGTTCCTTTTAACGACTTATCCAAGTACTGAGCATTTGTTCACACCCTTCAAAGTCATGAACTCTGAAAGTGGTACGATTTAGTCTTGTTTTTTTGGGTTCCTCTTCTGCTTATTGCTAGGTAAAGGAGTCACTGTGTTTTCAACCAGGACCTTCCTTCCTTTTGCTAAAGTCCAGAAACTATCAGCACATGGAAGTCTTTTTGGGGTTCATCTCTTTTGTTACCATTTGCCAGAGATAACCTTTCAAACATCACTTTAAGTCATATATTTAAAAAAAACAACCCACTGTTTCCTTATTTTGTCATTTAAAAATATTAACTTTGGTTATTTCTGGCAGTAAGTCCAATGTAGTGCCTTGACTCTAGCTTGTTTGGAATTGGAACCCCAGACCTCTGAGTGCTGCCTTGTTATCTTGCAAACCTTCACTTGTGTATTTCCCTCCCAAATAGGCTTTTCTCTGATAAAACAGAAAACCCAGGACTATAAATCGCCTCTTATCTCATTTCTCCACCATGGCATTGCTACCTTTCAGTCACACCAGTCTATCTGTAGACTTATTACCTGTACTGTCAAGGAACTTCAAGTAAAAGACTGGGACTGTTTCTCTCACTACATTATACTCAGTGCCTGTGAAAGTTGTTCAACCCAGCAGTTAGGGTTACTGCATCTAATTACGCCATGTTCAGTTGATATATTTGGGAGGCCTGCTCTTTTTCTGAAAGGAAAAGGAGGAGCAGTAGATCTGGTGTGGGGAACTGGGAGGAATAGAGGAAGGGGAGGTTGTAATTGGGATGTATTATTGCATACAAGAAGAATAAATAACAAAGAAAAAATTGAATGAGTGGATCTTTTGTTAACCACA
>NW_026074313.1:0-1658 GCF_014885135.2 Alexandromys fortis
CACACATTGCAGATACAGGAGGACTTAGACATTAGCCCTGTGTGTTGAGAATCCTGCTGTCCCACAAGACTGAAATGTGGTAAGGGAGATTGAAAGCCAAGAGGTCTTAAGTGTTTGGATTTTGCTTTACCACTGTCAAAGTGCATGGTCTTGGTAGTCCCTGGGTTGTGGAAAATGATAATTGATAGTATCCCATCTCATAGAGATACTGAAAAATATCCATGAAGAATATTACCTCTTGGGAGATAGGCACTATGTAAATAAGGTAAAGTTTTTATTATAATTGATCATAATATTCTTGTCTTATTTCTAAGCATTTCTTGAAAACTTGTTTGACAGTCCACACCAATCTGTTCAGGGTTCCTGCTCAAGTGGGGAACCCTACTGAAAAACACATATTCCAGGTTTATGAACACCTCAGATAGTATGTGTACATAGTGTGTATGTGAATATAATTATATATAAAATCTTACTTCACAATATTTTAAACTGTGAAGAACTTTATCATACAATAAACTTAAACAAGAGGTGTCAAGGACCCGAATTAGGTGCGTTTTACCTGCTGCTGCTGCTGTATAACCTTTGCTTTACAATCTTTAGGTGGTAGTATACTGAAATTATGCTCTATTTTTGTTTAAGCAACATTTAATGTAAAAATGTGATGGGCAGTCAGATCCAGATTTCAGAAAAGGACTTGTAGAATAATAATACATCTTTAGTACAGAACCTGAAGATGAAGGTACGAAGTGTTTCTGAGAATTTCAGCTTTGTCCCTGTGCTGATAGAGGTGGTATTGCTGCCTTTTACCTGCTGCGGGTGGATGGAAGATTGGAATTCTATGTGGAGGATGGAGTTTTGTTTAAGGAAACTTCATTACTCTGTTGGCATGTCTGTGCCAAGTCCACTTTTCTTCTTTCCCTAAATAACACTATAGGGATTTTGTCAAATTAGGTATAATACGATTGGAAAATGGGTGACCTGCATACAGGATTAAAGCTCATGGTAGGAAAGATAGCCAAAGTCGAAGATTCCTGAACACTTTTCCCTCCTGGAAAATAGCAATTAATCATATTTTTTGGGTAAAATGACTTACTGTATAATGTTTGGATTGTGTAATTGTAAAGATGTTAAGAGTTTGCTTCACTATTTTAAGCCTGTTACTTTTGTGACATGTAATCAGAATGCCTTATTTTGTAGTCTTAACTTGTTGCTACAGGATCTGAATTTCTGTGGCACAGTTAAGAGAGCTTGAAAAAGATAAACCCTTGTTGTCAAAGAGGAAAGCTGATGGTGTGTCTGTCATACAGTAGGGACCATAACTGCTGTTTACCTTCAGTGAGTATGGCTTTCATGGGATATATATATAACTAGGTTTTGTGAATCCTTTACATGATAGCATTATCCTTTTATATTTTTTTTCTAGAATAAACAAATGCATAGTTTTCTTCTGTGGGGGATAGAGAGCTTTTTGAAGTAATACAGAAAACCTCAAAGATTATGTTGATTCATCATTTTTGCCTTTGATGTAAGTGTCTTTATAACATGTATCTTTAAAGTAGTTAAGTCTTTGGGAATATGTAACTAGAACTGTTAGTATTGCTTGTAATGCTTTAGTTAGGGTTCGTATATACATGTGCACACCTAAATATAAGCATGTA
>NW_026074314.1:0-1649 GCF_014885135.2 Alexandromys fortis
CAGTTTTCCATGGAGACCAGCAGGGCGCATCAGATCCCCTGGATCTAGAACTACAGGCGGTTGTGAGCTGTCCAACATGGAAACTGGGATCTGGACTCAGATCCTCTGGCAGAGCAATCTATGCTCTTAACTGCTGATCCATCTCCCCAGCCCAAAAGTAGTGTTATTAACTTCAGTCATTCTGTGACCTGGGTCTCCTGAGCTTGCTTTCCCTAAATGAAGGTCTGTGTCATTTATCAGTGTTCTCTTTACCTCCCCACCCTTTCACTTCTTCACCTGATGATGAGACTGTTTATTATAATATTCATTTGGACATGGACCCACAGCTTTGTGGATGCCAGGGAAATGCTGTAATGCTGAGCGATAACCCCAGTGCAAATGCTCTTTTATAAAATGTAATCTATCTTTGTACCTGTGGATCTGTGTTCTTGTCCCACTTAGAGAAGTCTTCCCATCCTGTTATTATAAAAATTTTCCTAAAGTTTCTAGTTTATCTCTTCCTAATCTTACCATTTTAATTTATTTTTACATAAATAAAAAATACATAAAGATGGATTTTTTATAGTTAAAAGTAGAAGGTTTAACTGTCTTTTCTTCTATATGGATGGATTATATATTTAAACATTACACATGAAACAAGCCATCTTCACTCCAAAGAATTAACTTGTGTGGGTATTTGTTCTCAATACTTTTCTATAACCATGCATCTATTATTCTCTTGTCAGGCCTGGGAAATACTGCCTTTATTATAAGGAATTTTAATGACTATTTTGTTTTTGTTTTTTATTTTGCATATGGGAATTGAAATTGAACCCAGGGCCTCACGAATGCCTCGTGAGCACTCTACCACTGAACTAAGCCACCTACCTATCCAGTCCATACCTGTCAAATCTATTACCAACATTTGTGATAATTATTGATACTTTTGGCTTAGACTATTTGGTTTATGACTGTAATAAACATAAATATATGTCCCAACCATCAGTGATTTGATGGCTTTCTGTTGTCTTCTTATCTATTAAAGACTTAGTTTATTTTTATGTTGTTTAGATTTTGTGTTAGGCTATTCTATACAATCATTGTACAAATTATATTTAAATAATTCAATCATATATTATTTATTATAAACTTAATATATTAAATAATTTAAATAATTATACAGATATCTTTTATGCTGTTTACGTTTAGAGTAAGAATATGTCAGTAGGAAGGTTCACACTGGGAGGGAATGCATTTAGCTATCTACATGCACTGACATTGGTGATGTTATTTAAATAAGTTATTTTCATTTTTTTTCTGTCTTGATGCTTCTAGCCTTTCCAGGTTGATTATATATTCATTTTGTAGTGGTAAGAAGTTACTAATCTTTGCCTTTCTAAACTGATGCAAACAATCAGGTCTTAGAAAATCACATATATAGTAGCCGGGATGGTCAGTGTTGTTATCAACTTAACAGAATCTAGAATCACCTGAAGACTGCCTCTGGGCATGCCAGTGGGTTATCTTTATTATGTTAACTGAGATGAGAAGTTCTGCCTCCTATGGATGATCCTGTTCTCTGGTGGGGATCCTGGACTGAAAACACAGGAAGAAAATGAGTTGAGTTCCATATAGTCATCTGATGGCTGTAGAGTCATTGCTCTGCTTCG
>NW_026074315.1:0-1574 GCF_014885135.2 Alexandromys fortis
TCAAAGCCACAGAAAATATATTCAACAAATTATAAAAGAAAACTTTCCCAGCCTAAAGAAGAATATCCCTATGAAGGTATAAGAAGCTTACAGACACAAAATAGACTGGACCAAAAAAATCCCCTCACCATATAATAATCAAAATGCAAAACATACAAAATAAAAGAATATTAAGACCCACAAAGGAAAAAGGCCAAGTAACATATAAAGGCAGACCTCTCAGAATTATACTTGATGTCTCAATGGAAACCATGAAAGTCAAAATGTCCTGGACAGATGTGCTGCAGAGACTAAGAGACCATGAATGCAAATCCAGACTACTATACCCAGCAGAGCTTTCAATCACCATTGATAGAGAAAACAAAATATTCCATGACAAAACCAGATTTAAACACCACCTATTCACAAATCCAGTTTTACAGAAAATACTAGAAGGAAAACTCCAACCCAAAGAAGGTGACTGCACCCACAAAAGCACAGGAAAAGATCACCTCACACCAGCAAACTCCAAAGAAAAGAAATACACAAACACTACCACTGAAAAAAAACAGGAATTAACAATCACTGGCCATTAATATCTCTTAATATTAATGGACTCAATTCGCCTAAAAAAAAGACACAGGCTAAGGAATGAATATGAAAGTAGGATCCAACCTTCTGTCATATACAAGAAACACACCTCAACCTCAAAGACAGATATTACCTCAGAATAAAGAATTGGGAAAAGATTTTCCAATCAAATGGACCTAAGAAACAAGCAGATGTAGCTATCCTAACAAAATATCTAACAAAATAGACTTCAAACTAAAACCAATCAGAAGAGATAGAGAAGGACACTTCATACTCATCACAGGAAAAATCCACCACGATGAAGTCTCAATTCTAAACATAAAGGAGAAAGGAAACAAAGAAATTAAAAATTTTCTAGAATTTAACGAAAATAAAGGTACAACATACCCAAATCCATGGGACACTATGAAAACAGTGCTAAGAGGAAAGTTCATAACACTAAGTGCCTACATAAAGAAAGTGGAGAAAGATCACGCTAGAGGCTTAACAGCATACATAAAAGCTCTAGAACAAAAAGAAGCAGACTCACCAGATGGAGTAGATTACAGGAAATAAATTTAGGGCTGAAATCAATAAAATAGAAACAAAGAAAACAATACAAAGAATCGATGAAACAAAGAGCTGGTTCTTTGATAAAATCAACAAGATAGACAAACCCTTATCCAAACTAACCAAAAGGCAGAGAGAAAACATCCAAATTAACAAAATCAGAAATGAAAAGGGGGACATAACAGACACTGAGGAAATCCAGAGAATCATTAGGTCATACTACAAAAACCTGTACTCCACAAAATTGTAAAATATAAAAGAAATAAAAAATTTTCTGGATAGGTACCACATACCAAAATTAAATCAGACCAAGTGAACAATTTAAAGAGACAGACCTGCAAGGAAACAGAAACAGTCACCAAAAGCCTCCAAACCAAAAAGAGCCCAGTACTGGATAGTTTCAGTGCAGAATTCTACCAGAATTTCAAAGTAGAGATAATACCTATATTCCTTAA
>NW_026074316.1:0-1667 GCF_014885135.2 Alexandromys fortis
CTGTGTGACAGATGAGAAGGCCTAGGAGACACACCCCCAGGCATGTCTGTGAGAAAGTTTCAAGCCTGGGTGGATTCATGGACTAGGATCTGGACAGAATGAAAAAGAGGAAGTTAGCTGAGCACCAGCATGCACATCCTGCTTATTATAAAACACAGGGTAGTGTTCTGTATCAGAAATGCGTAGGACCGGATGTGTCCCAGACAGATGGGCTGTTTTCTCTGGGAAATACGACTACTTTGATAACTGGTCTTGTGGCTCTGGGCCTATGGAACAGGTCTGTCAATTCCAATTCCCCTCATCTCTCTCCTCATAGCCAATTTCCTACTTTCAATTGTTTGCCTATGGCTCTGACACTTATGTTTCAGAAGCCAAACCACAAATATTATCATTGCAGATACTGAATTTTTACCACACTACTAAACTGAATGCCTACACTTTGTTAACTTTTTTAAAGATCTGTTTTGGCGGAGGCCTCAAAAACAAAACATCTGGTAATATCTATACTTTCATGTGACATAAAAGTTGTAACAGATATAAAGTTAGCCCAGCATAGAAACTCAATTCTTAGAGTATGAGTAGAAAACTTTTAGCTAGCCATATGTTCCTCACTTTTAGCAAAGCTGTATTGATAAAGGAGTTTGAGAATACACAGTTCCTTGACAGCAAATATATTAGAAAAAGTTTGCCTCTTGCCTTCATTTCCTTCCCTTACAAACATATCCCAACATTGAGTACACGTGCAATACTAGTGGTTAGACTTTCAACTGACTCCCTTTCTTAATAATGCAAAATAATGTATCCTAAGGATTAACTTTAGATAAATAAACAAGAACTATTCAAAGGCTTTAACACTATCCATGAGTTCATACAGAATAATATAGTACTTGAAACAGAAAATTGGCCATGCCAGAGTTGCCAACAAATTACAATCTCTCACTACTGTCTACTGTATCTTTGCTGTAGATATGCCTTGTTGCCAACTGCCATTACATAGGACACTATCAGTCCCTCAGAGCTTTCTACAAGGCCAGTGCTACCTTTCCTCCAACAAGTTTTGGCTGAATTTGACTCAGAAAAAACTCAACATATTTCCCTAACTTTATCTACCTGCTCTCTCCCAGGGTATCTATAATAGAAGTTTACAACCTTTGACTTCTAGAAACTATGTCATGAACCTTAGCACTGATTCTGTTTTGAGGGTATCACAAACTTCAACTACTGCTCACCATCCCCATAAGACCACATATGACACAGATATGCTGATGTACAAGTGGTCCAGGATTCTTCCCTTGTCACATTTCAGAACTGTGGTCTATAATTCTCCACTAATTGAATTTCACTGAGTCTCAATTCTGAATAACATTTTATGCACAATACTCAAGCTATGTCTTTACTTAAATAATTTCTGCAGCATCCTGATCCACAGTTCCAATCACTTTTTAGTCATGTCCCCCTGTGGTCGTTTGAGAATGGCCCTCACAGGCTGATATATTTGAGGATTAGGAGGTGTGACCTTTGAGAAGGAGGTCTGTCACTGGATGTGGGTTTGAGGTTTCTAAAACCCCTACCATTTCCAGTTAGCTTGATCTTGTGCGCTCATTTTCTCTCTCTCTCTCTCTCTCTCTCTCTCTCTCTCTCTCTCTCTCTCTCTCTCTCTCTCTCTC
>NW_026074317.1:0-1663 GCF_014885135.2 Alexandromys fortis
AGCAGTGTGGCCAAGCACAAACATGGTAGGTCCTCTTCGGCTTTATGTCCCTGTGAAGTGACGTGTTAAAATAATATGAACGCTAGCATTTGGAGGGATCTGTAGTGGTGCCATTCACAATTCCAAGTACTTTCACAGGAATTACACTATTTAATCCCTACAAAAATCCTTTATGGGACTTTGAATCTCAGAGTAAGAATCTAGATTTTTGTTGCCGTTGTTGCGTTTTGGTTTTTGTTTATTAGGCTGGGGATCAAACTCGGGGCCTTCCACAGGCTAGGCAACTGCTCTGCCACTGAGCAATAGGTCCAAGAACCTAAGCTATAGCACAAATTGATCTGTCCCGAGAGCCTTCGATTGCTAGTTCCGAGTTCATGAGCCCTGGCTTTTGATAATGGGTCTTAGTGTACTTGACGTCAGATACCAGTGAACCAGACATTGCTGTGCCTTCCCCAGGCCTCCTTGGGCCTTCCCAGCTGCCAGTAGCTGCACCACTCTCCTACTGGATTTATGTGTTAACTGGAGTTCCAACTGTGAACAGGCATGCGTAGAGACGGAAAGCTTCCCAAGCACCCTCTATCCAATTCCCATCTGTTGGTGCATCGATATCCTGATATGAATGAGTTCTACACTGGTACCCAGAGCTCCCCAGAGTGATTGAGCCCCAGTTAGCCATAGCAGTATCTTTTTTTTTTTTTTTTTTTTTTTTTTTTTTTTTTTTTTTGACTACAGCTATTAGCCACAAGAGGGAACTGTGTGAGCAATAATAGGCTACTCAGTAATAGTCACCTAACCCCATTCTTGGAGTCTGGAAAGTCCTGGTATGCTTGCTGCATTTTATGCAATCAATGGTTTCACTTGAGAAAAAACTGGATCACTACTTACTGTTTTTAAACAATCATTCAAAGGTGAGCTGGTTTATCTGCTTGATCACTAGGGGATATGGACTTAATGACAAGTTTATATCGGCAACGGCCAGTTTCCTCTTCTAGTTCACACATGGCTGGTCTAAACCCAGCGTTTCCCCCTCCCTGGTCAAGATAAAACCATGGAAGGAGTCTTGCCATCCTTCCTAATTTTTTTTCTTTGTTACAGAAGAATAATCTAGGGATTTCTTTAAAACCCCAATTCTCTGATTATACTACCAAGACATTCTAATTTGGGAAGACTGGGCTTTAGCCAGGGAACCTGAACATTTAAGGCATCTGTAGGCAAGGCAGATGCAGATGACCCGTATGACCACCCCTTGAAAGTGATCTCCTTGACAGGAAACAGAAGGCATCTTTGAAAAATATTTACTACCCTTCTGATTTAAAAACTCACCGGAGATGCTTCAAATATAAAACTAAAAATCATAGTTAATATCTTTTAGAAATATGATTGTAAATATTTTGATAGTTGTATCTTTAATCTTTTAAGATAAATGCCAAGGAGGATAATAACTATATCTTTGGGGGACACTGTCAACTATTTGGCCACATGTCCTTTTAAGTCCTTACAATCAAATATACTGGGCATTAGCCGGCGATGGTGGCGCACGCCTTTAATCCCAGCACTTGGGAGGCAGAGGCAGGCGGATCTCTGTGAGTTCGAGACCAGCCTGGTCTACAAGAGCTAGTTCCAGGACAGGCTCCAAAGCCACAGAGAAACCCTGTCTCGAAAA
>NW_026074318.1:0-1655 GCF_014885135.2 Alexandromys fortis
GGCCTGGAACTTGTGATGTAAGCCAGGTTGAAATCACTTGAAATCACTGAGGCCATACCTCTGTCTTCCAAACGAGTCCGGGGATTAAAGGTGTGTGTCATTATGCCTGGTTCTTCATCTTATTTTTTGAAACACGGATTCTCATTGAACCTGGAAATCACTGACTGCTTAGACTGGCTGGCCCGAGAGCTCCTACAATCCACTTGTGGTAGGGTTACAAGCATGTGTCACCATGCCTAGCTCATACATGGATGATGGAGATCCAAACTCAAGTTCTCATGCTTGCACAGCAGCCATTTCACCAACTAAGCCACCTCCCAGCCCACCTGTTTGAACCTGGAGACAGGAGCTTGCTAATGTTACTCAGGCCAGCCTCAACTTTTCTACCTGCTTCAGTCCCCAACAGCCTCAGCAGCTAGGACTACAGGTTCATGCCACAGGTGGTTCTGACACATCACCAGAGCAAGTTTGCCTTCTATTCCAGGTCACAATGGCGCTGGTGGAAAGGAGGGACAGAAAAAATGCAGACCTCTCTGGGCATAACCTTACTTGTCCACCTCTTCTACAGCTTTGCATTTTTTAGATATGCCATGCAGCTGTCATGGCATCTGATGTGATCTCTCTACAGAGGTCAGATGGAACACCAACCTTTAGGCTGTAGGTGGCAGCAGAGACTTCCCACCAAGCATACAGAAAAGCCTGATGCTCCCGTTACTGAAAAACGCTTACCATTTCTCAGTATTCAACTGAACCTTCAAATATCAATGGAGTCTAAATTGGTACGGCAGCACATGCCAGAAGGCGCTAAAAAAGGTGTTCAGATTGCCACCCACACTAGAGTGAGCTCTATAGGTCTTATGCCATGTTGGTCCCTGGAGCACAGCCACACTCCTTACTGCTCTGCTTGTCATCTTTCTCCCTGATGAAGGCAGCCTTGGCCCTGTACACCTTTCCTGCTGAGAGCAGACCAGTAGAAAGAACACTAGGTGCTGGCTCCAGGCCTTTTCAGATACTAAATGTCCTGAAGTGGCTGACTCTACTTTTCCAGGAATACGGAAGAAGAGATTCGCCTTTGAAAATTAAGCCCACAGAGAACATATTCTTAGTAAAAACAACAACAAAAGCCCTGTGTTTTGCTTCCCTACCTGTCATTCTTGTAGCTCACAAAGACTGGAACAGAGAACTCTTCCTGATCCCATGTACGCCAAGCCCTTTTTGTTTCCCTTTCACTCTGGTGGCTCTAGGCCTGCCTCTTCAGTCACCTGGCTGCAGGCATCAAGACCTGCTGCTTCTTGCTGAGCTGAGGTGGGAAGGTGGTTCTAACTACTTACGTGATTGTTTTCATTTCTTTTTTCTCGGCATCTGGGCGTGCACGGTTAAGCACCTTAAGGAAGTCAGATGTTTTTGCTCGCATTCGTGTATGAATATAGGCCTAAGAGCAAACACAGGAGGAATTAAAACAGGTTTATGTTCTAGAAAAATAGCTTTGCATTCATTGGTATAAGCCATGGGGTCAGCATGTAAGGGAGGGTGAAGGTGGGATGGTTAGGCAGTAATATGAGATATGAGATACAGACTCACCCTTCTACTACAGGTAGAATGAGGAGAAGGGGAGGGGGTCATTGATTTCTCTCTCTCTCTCTCTCTCTCTCTCT
>NW_026074319.1:0-1547 GCF_014885135.2 Alexandromys fortis
AGTTTATAGATGAAGAAAGCAAAAAAAAAAAAAAAAAGAACAGATTAAATCACTTATCTAAGACAAATGTAGAATGACAATTTAATTTGAATTTTAAATCAATGATGCATAATTCTGTATGATACATATTTATGCTGGAAAAATACCATCTACCTGCAACTCAACTATAACTTTTATTTGCACAATCAGACAATCTTATAAACCAAGGTCAAATAGTTATTAAGAGGTGAAATGAGAATTAGAGCCAAGGAATAAGGCATCAGAATTCAAGCTTTATCCCACTACATTCATTTAAACTGGTTACAAGATTCAAGTGCTTTATGTGGAATACCAGAAACAATTGTAACTAATAGATAAGCCTCAGAGGATCATGAGTTTGAAATAATTTTCATTTTATTAGAATTTTTTGTAATTATTAGTATCTTTTAATAACAACATTTTAGTGTGAATTTTTGTTTCCAAGGTGATAACATCTATACTATTAATTAACTTTTTTTCTTCTGTGTTCTCTAATGGAGAGATTAAAATAATAAGTGTGATTGGCCTTCATGATCCACTGTAATGAACTGAATTAGCTGGTCAGTACTGTTGTTCAAATCACCTTGTGCTTCTAACACAACGTAGCTTTGTTCTGCCTATTGGAAGTATTATACCATCTTCTTTTCTTCTGACCTTTCTACTCTAAAATAGACAACAGCAATACTCACTCGATGAAAAGCAGTATAATTTCCAAAGGAAAAAAATGACCATTTCTGGAGGGCTGCTGTACCTTTTTAGTTGTCTGAACTTAATGTCTGAGTCTTGTTTTCTTGTGCAATATGGAGATGATTAACAGCCACATACAATTGTGGAGGCCAAAGGAGGTAAGTAACATAACGTGCTGTAACATAAAATCTGATAAAGAACTGAAAACTCACAAAAGTACTATCTCTACTTTTCGGTTCATTTGTCCCTTCTCCTGAGCCTCTCTCTACTACTCTTAGCAAGCCCTTAGGAGTCTGAAAGAGGATAATCCTTCTTTACCAACGTTTGCCTGGCCCGGAGTCACATAAAAATCAAGGGTCAAGTTAACTGAACTCCACTTTGCCTTGTGTGATTTTCTGAATTCACATCATGATTAGGATAGAGCAGATTCTACAGTGTAATTTCTGCTCTTAGAGGTAGGTTGCAAGATTTTAAGAGTGGCTTTTAGAAGCCATAGAAAATGTTCTTAGAGTTGCAATTTAGGCTTTATGTAGCTTATTTTCTTTTAATGGACAGCAAAGAAGACGGCCAGGTCAGGGAACTGATGTCATTAAAGCGTTTGCCCTTTTCATTTTGTTTTCTCAACGTCCATTTGTATTTAATTGAGGGCTGATGATGTACGATGTGGGATTATACAGAAGCAGACTCAAAAGGAGCCAGATAAAAGGTTAGCACAGGACTAGACAGTGAGGAGTTGCTACAAAGAAGGGAATCAAATCCGAGAGGTGGTATATGTGATACAAGTCTATAGCAAAGATTCTGGAACCACGCTACTTAGTAGTAATCTTAGCTTGTTCTTTATG
>NW_026074320.1:0-1660 GCF_014885135.2 Alexandromys fortis
AAAAAGATGTACCAACAAAAAAATAAAATAAAAAGTAGATTCAATAATCTACCTTTTTATCTTTTTTTAAAAAAGATTTATTTATTTATTTTTTATACAGTATTTTGTCTGCATGTATGCCTGCAAGCTAGAAGAGGGTACCAGATTTCATTACATCTGATGGTTGTGAGCTACCATGTGGTTGCTGGGAATTGAACTCAGGACCTCTGGAAGAACAATCAGTGCTCTTAACCTCTGAGCCATCTCTCCAGCCCCCCTACCTTTTTATCTTATTTCTATATTCTTGCTTTTTTATTTTCAGATTAGATTCAGTAATCTACTCTTTTATCTTATCTATATCTCCCTTTTTGTTCTTTCAAAACAATAACCTTAAATCTAATTTCCTTTGTTTAGCTTTTTTTCTGACCATTACCAATAATAACTTGTAACCAACACTCTAAACAATGACAGATAATCCATAATCCATTGAACGACCAAAAGCCACCCACCCTACCTCTTGAGAATGTGGGCATTGTGTTCTTAAATTTGCTTCCTGATGTCTTGGGACAATGGCATCTTTAGCTGATCCTGAAAAGAAAAATTTGTGTTAATTTTGAAGTCCTGAGAGAGGTAGCTTTATCATTTGTTGTTCAGTCTCTGCACAATGAGAAAGTGCAGGGCTTGTCTCAAATCCTGGCTAGAGTAATCTGTTAGGTTGGATCATCTCAGCTAGCCACCTCAAAATTACTCTGAGCAGTTTGTAGTCCAAAGCCAATCTTTAAATGGACCAGGTGGAATCGTTGGTGTATGCCCAATCTTCTTCAGAGTTTACTTGCAGAGAATATTGATATCTTAAGTCAGATTTTTCTTTGATTGGTAATTCTTTCTGGATTCTTTCTTCTTCAGATGTCTAGATGTCTCAGGTCTCCTGAATTCTTGAAGATTGGTATTTTCTATTTTCCTACACAGACAAGAACAGAACCCTGCCCCAACACTAGTGAGGTTTTTCTATAACTTGTATGGTTGTCACCTCTGTAGATGAGCTGTCGTTTCTCTTTATCAAGGAGTTTCTTCTTTTCAAACTGAATATTGATTAATTTTGGTGGTATACATATCTTCTCTTCTCCAGATCAATAGAAAGTCAAGTAGAAAACTCCCAGAAGTTAGAAAATTAAACATTGTACTTCTTGGTGAACATAAGCAAAAGAAGAAATTAGGAGAACCTTTGGTGCTGGTGATCAGACTGAGGGCCCCATCCATACGACACAAGTGCACTGAGTCTGACCCAGATCCACAAACTGCTTTCACCAGTGACAAGGGAACCTCTATCTGTGGGGTATGCTGACCCTATAACAACAGACACACTTTAAAGAGAGAATGAGAAATATCAGTGGTGCAAGCAGACATGCTAAGCCTGGGAAAAGACAGCAATTAATTAGAAATTCAAAGAAATGCAATAAAAGGTAAGAGCACAAATCTGTAAAATTGAAAGCATTTGCAATAAATTCAGCAAAGTCAAAATTATTCTTGGAAATTTGTCCTAAAATTTATAAACTTCATGGAATGTTGAAATAGGAGTGGTGGCAGGGCTGCGTCCCCAGCACCCCGGCCGCCTGCTAGCTCATGCCCGAAATAACAACACACAAACTGTATTCATTTAAACACCGCTTGGCCCATTTCT
>NW_026074321.1:0-1563 GCF_014885135.2 Alexandromys fortis
AGGGTTAGGGTGAGGATGAGGGTGAGAGTTAGGTTTAGGGTTAATGAGAAATTTAGGGTTATGGTTATGGTTAGGGTTAGGGTTAAACTTAGGGTTAGGGTTAGGGTTAGGTTTGAGGTTAGGGTTAGGGTTAGGTTTAAGGTTAGGGTTTGGGTTAGGGTTTGGGTTAGTGTTAGTGTTAGGGTTAGGGTTATGGTTAGTGTTAGTGTTAGGTTTAGGGTTACCTTTAGGGTTAGAGTTAGTGTTAGGGTGAGGGTGAGGGTTAGGGTGAGGGTGAGGGTGAAGGTTAGGTTTAGGGTTAGGGTTGAGGTTAGGGTTAGGTTTAGGTTTAGGGTTAGGGTTTCAGTTAGTTTTAGGGTTATAGTGAGGGTGAGGGTTAGGGTTAGGCTTAGTGTTAGGGTTAGGGTGAGGGTTAGGGTTTGTGTTAGGGTTAAGATTAGGGTTATGGTTAGGGTTAGAGTTAGGGTTAGGGTTAGGATTAGGGTTAGTGTTAGGGTTAGGCTTAAATTTAGGGTTAGTGTTAGGGTTCGGATTAGGTTTAGGGTTAGGGTTTAGGTTAGGGTTAGGTTTAGGGTTAAAGTTGTGGTTAGGATTAGGGTTAGGATTATGGTTAAAGTTAGGGTTAGGGTTAGGGTTAGGGTTAAGCTTTGGTTAGGGTTAGAGTTAGGGTTAAATATAGGGTTAGGGTTAGGGTTAGTGTTAGGGTTAGGGTTAACATTACGGTTAAGGTTAGGGTTAGGGTTAGGGTTAGGGTTAGGGTTAGGGTTAGGTTTAGGGTTAGAATTAGGGTTAGGGTTAGGGTTACGGTTACGGTTACGTTTGGGGTGAGGGTGAGGGTGAGGGTGAGGGTTAGGGTTAGGGTTAAAGTTAGTTTAGGGTTATTGTTAGGGTTAGGGTTAGGGTTAGTGTTAGGGTTACTGTTAGGGTTAAGGTTACGGTTAGGGTTAGAGTTAGGGTTAGGATTAGGGTTAGTGTTACGGTTAGTGTTAGGGTGAGGGTGAGGGTTAGGGTGAGGATGAGGGTGAGGGTTAGGGTTAATAAGAGAGTTAGGTTTATGGTTAGGGTTAGGGTTAGGGTTAAAGTTAGGGTTAGGGTTAGGGTTAGGTTTGAGGTTAGGGTTAGTGTTAGGTTTAAGGTTAGGGTTTGGGTTAGGGTTTGGGTTAGTGTTAGGGTTAGTGTTAGGGTTAGGTTTAGGGTTAAGTTTAGGATTAGGGTTAGTGTTAGGTTTAGGTTTAGGGTTTAGGTTAGGGTTTAGGTTAGGGTTAGGGTTACAGATAGGGTTAGGTTTAGGGTTAGGTTTCGGGTTAGGGTTAGGGTTAAAGTTAGGGTTAGATTTAGTGTTAGGGTTAAGGTTTGGGTTAGGGTTAGGCATAGGGTTAGATTTAGTGTTAGGGTTAAGGTTTGGGTTAGGGTTATGGTTATGGTTACGGTTACGGTTAGGGTGAGGGTGAGGGTTAGGGTGAGGTGAGAATTAGGGTTAGCGTTAGGGATAGGGTTAGGGTTAAAGTTAGGGTTATGGTTAGGGTTAGGGTTAAAGTTAGGGTTAAGGTTAGGGTTAGGGTT
>NW_026074322.1:0-1595 GCF_014885135.2 Alexandromys fortis
AAAGAAGGACATTTCATATTAGCCACAGGAAAAACCCATCAAGAGGAAATATCAATATGGAACATTTATGCCCCAAATACAAGGGCATTCTCATATGTAAAACAAACACTTCTAAAGCTTAAATCATACATTAAACCCCTCAAACTAATAGGTGGAGAGTTCAACACTTCACTCTTACCATAGGACAGGTCAGACAGATAAAAACTTAAGAGAAAAATAAGGGAACTAACAAATGTTATGACTCAAATGGACTTAACAGATATCTATACAATATTCTAGCCAAACATAAAAGAATATACCTTCCTCTCAGCACTTCAGGGAATCTTCTCAAAAATTGACCACATACTCAGTAACAAAACAAACCTCAACATATACAAAAAATTGGAATAACCCCATGTATCTTATCAGATCACCATGGCTTAAAATTAAAATTCAACAGCAACACTAGTTCCAGAAAGTCCACAAACACATGAAAATTATACAGCGCTCAGTTGAGTCATTAATGGCTCATGGAAGAAATAAAAGGAGAAACTAAAGACTTCCTAAAATTCAGAAAAAATGACCACACAACATACCCAAATTTATAAGACACAATGAAAGCAGTTTTAAGAGCAAAGTTTCTAATCCTAAATGCCTACATAGTGTGTTAATTTACACACTAGTAAATTAACAGAACATTTGAAAATTTTAGAGCAAAAAGTAGCAAACTTACCCAAGAAAACTAGATGGCAGGAAATAATTAAATTGAGAGCTGAAATCAATACAATAGAAACAAAGAAAACGATATAAAGAATCAATGAGACAAACAGTTGGTTCTTTGAGAAAACTGACAAAATAGACAAATTTTTATCCAAACTAAACAAAAGTCAGAGAGAGAATATCCATATTAACAAAAGCAGAAACAAATATAAAGGCATAACAACAGACACAGAGGAAATCCAGAGAATCATTAGGTCATATTTCAAAAACCTGTACTCCACAAAATTGGGAAACTTAAAGGAAATGGATGACTTTCTGGATAAATATCACCTACAAAAATGAAATCAAGACCAGATAAGAAAATTAAATAGCCCTATAACTGCTAAAGAAATAGAAAAAAAAAAAATCCTCAAAAGTCTTCCAACCTAAAAGAAGCCCAGAACCAGTTGGTTTCAGCTCAGAATTCTACAACAATTTCCAAGAAGAACTAATACCAATACTTCTCAAATTGTTCCACACAATAGAAACAGAAGGAACATTGCCAAACTATTTTTATGATGCTATAATTACCCTGATACCCAAACCACATAAAGACGTTACTAAGAAGGAGAATTACAAACCAATCACACTCATGAACACTGATGCAAAAATACTCAATAAAATACTGGCCAATTGAATCCAAGAACACATCAGAACCATCATCCACCATGATCAAGTTGGCTTCATCTCAGATTTAAGACTTTAAGACAATCCTGAAGCCATTTTTGACAATTCTGAATCCTCTCAGCCTCTGTGCCATAGTGCTTCCCCTCCTCCCCTGGGAACCAAGGACCTAACAGCTACACTCGCACGTACTCAGTTCCTGAACAATTACCCATATACGTATGCTTTGGTTC
>NW_026074323.1:0-1693 GCF_014885135.2 Alexandromys fortis
GTATGCCTGCTGGCCAGAAGAGGGCACCAGACCCCATTACAGATGGTTGTGAGCCACCATGTGGTTGCTGGGAATTGAACTCAGGACCTTTGGTAGAGCAGGCAATGCTCTTAACCTCTGAGCCATCTCTCCAGCCCCTCACAGTGAATCTTATGGGCACCTTATGCAAGCCTCTGATTTTATTATTGACTATTTTGGCTATTCTGGCCATTACATGTTTCAACTAAAATTTTAGAATTGTCTCATTTGTTTTGTTTTTTTAATTTTTAACATTTTTTTATTTATTATATATGTAGTTTGAGGGAATTTTATTTTTTGGTTTGGTTGCTTGTGGTGTGCGTGTGTATGTGTGTGCATGTGTACGTGTGTGGGTGCAGGTACATTCCATAGCACACATACAGAGGTCAAAGCATGACAGAGGTCAAAGGACAACTTGCAGGAGCTAGTTCTCTCCTTTCACCATTAGTTTCAGGGACTAAAAAAAGATCCCCTTACCCAGTGAGACATCTCACAGGCCCTCATTTTTTTCAGTGATTTATATAGCATTAAACCAGAATTTGTAGAGAATTAGTATCTTCAGTATTGTTTGTCAATCCATAAAATGGTCTCTTTCCCTTGATTTAAGTCTTTAATGGCACTTAGCAATACTTTCATTTTTCAGTGAACACATACTGCCCATTTGGGTTGAATTTATTCATAAGAATTTTCCCTTTTCTCATTTTGATACTCTATAAATGGAAACTGTAATGTCATTCCTATTTGTTTGCTGTAAACAAGAAAGAACACAACATTTTATACAGGTCTATTATATCTCAAGACCTTGGTGGATGTCATTACCACACCTGCCAGGCTCTCTGTGGCTTTGCTAGAATTTTCTATGTAATTGGGTCTTCTATGCATGGAGATAATTTCATGCCTTTCTGATCCTGTGCCTTTTAACTTCTTTCTTCGCTTTTCAAAAAGAGTAACAACTCATACAGAACTCTGCCAAGTGGAAATACAGGAAGAAAATGTATTTGTCTTCTTGCTAATTGTCAAGATAAGAAAACATCAGACTTTCCGCCATTAGTTTGATCTTTTTTATGATAGATGGTCTTTATCAAGTTGATGTAGTTCTTTCTGCTGAGAGCTTTTAATATGAATGAATATTGGGTTTATGGTCTTATTCTCTATAAAATAATTACTTTATCTGATTGCTCCTGTGTTTGGTAAAAGCTGAACACTGATTTTCAAATGTTAAGCTGTTTCTTGCATAAGTCACATGGGTCAGGATGTTAGACTCTTTGGTAAATATACGATAAAGCAATCTGCGGGAGGGGAGCATTACACCAGCTCATAGTTCTACACAGGTCAGCCATCAATCATCAGAGGGTGTTTACCTCAAGATGGCAAAGAAAGGAAGGGGTGTGGTGTGTGTGTGTGTGTGTGTGTGTGTGTGTGTGTGTGTGTGTGTGTAGAAAAGGGGGGGTGAAGAAAACAGATAACTACGCTAGCAGTTTCCTTTCTATTTCATTGGGTTCTCAGTCTCTTGGAATAATGTCCCTCCCACCCCCACTAGTACTTCTCTTTGGAAATGACATTATTTACATACACATATTCGAACATGCATGCATGCGCACAAAACACAGAGACAGAGAGAGAGAGAGAGAGAGAGAGAGAGAGAGAGAGAGAGAGAGAGAGAGAGAGAGAGAGA
>NW_026074324.1:0-1656 GCF_014885135.2 Alexandromys fortis
ATATATGGAACAACATGAAGTTGCCGTTGAACTTCAAACAGCGGGCTATGTTCAGAAACATCCCAGTAGGGGATGTCTTTAAGCGGGACTGGCAGACTGGTCCTAGTGCTGGGCACCTGGGTCCTAAAATCATGGACGCTTGCACCCTGTTTCTCTTTCCATCTTCAGAAGCACAGCAGTGTGCGAGCACTTATTCCTGTAGCTACAGAGGCACACTCCGGCAACATTTATTTTGCTCTGACAGCACTGTTTTCCTGGTAGAAAGCATTTTTCTATGTATGGCTGTAGAGGCTGTAAAGGAACCCACACCATAAGTCTATTTATAGCATATAGAGGGGCTTTGTGTATGAAGAGACATCAGCCCAAATGTAGAATATTGAAAATGCAGATTAATACGGTTTATAGCTCAACAAAACCAGAGGGAGGCTCCGTCACAAACCTTGCTCTTCGTGCTTCCCAGGACAAAGGCATTTGGAGGTCCTTTCTGCAGGGCGAGAGGCAGGAGTCAGATGAGCTCTGCTGTGTGCTGTGCTAGTGTTTTACTGAGGGAGGACAGTGGCTGGCTGTTTTCAGGAACCTGGTGAGCTGCCGCTTTGTGTGCAGACTCCCAACAGCCGTCTTTCAAAGAGAATGCAATCTGGCTGCCAGTGTTTTCTTAGCTGAGCACTGAGTTTCCTAAACCGCTCTGATTCAGTGAACAATACGCTGATTTCATTTTCACCTGGGTGGAAATGACCGCTAGGGACCCAGAGTTACAGTCATCTTAGGACAGGCTAGCAGCATCCTCAGCCAGTAGGAACAAGGTTAGGCTGACCCACTCCAGACCAGATTATGCATGAAAACACACTAGATATTTGTCTACACTTTAACTTTTTTGGTGTATTTAAAAATTCTGTCGTGATGAAAAAGATCAATGAAATTAGTCTTCTGACCTATGAAGAGTGAACTTTGTCTTCTAATTTGTATATTCTAGTGTGATTTAGAAGTCTCTAAATTTTATTCCTTTGTGTATTTCTTATCTCCATTCCCAAATTTCCCCTATTGGATCTAACATTTTGGCTCTCATGAATTTTTCAGGGATATACATACATATATGTATACACAGGATAGATATATGTATATTCCTGAGAAATTGTATGTATGTATGTATGTATGTATGTATGTATGTATGTATCTATCTATCTATCTATCTATCTATCTATCTATCTATCTATCCATCTAGAGATATAGATGTTTGACTTGTGATGGAGGAAGGTCATTGGCTAATAAAGAAACTGGCTTGGCCCATTTTATTGGTTAGAACATAGGTGGGTGGAGTAAACAGAAAAGGATGCTGGGAGGAAGAGGAAGTGAGGCCAGACTCTGCTCTGCTCCCGGAGAGACTTGACAGCTCTGCTCTCTGGAGCAGAGACGCCAGGCTCCCCTCTCCCAGGAAGCTCCGACCCAGGATGGACGGAGGCTAGAATCTTCCCGGTAAGCGCACCTTGGGGTGCTTACACACATTACTAGAAATGGGCTAGTCCAGGTGCGAGAGTTAGCCGAGAAGAGGCTAGATAGAAATGGGCCAAGCAGTGTTTAAATGAATACAGTTTGTGTGTTGTTATTTCGGGCATGAGCTAGCAGGCGGCTGGGGTGCTGGGGACGCAGCCCCGCCGC
>NW_026074325.1:0-1653 GCF_014885135.2 Alexandromys fortis
AGGGGAGAAGAGAAAGAAAGAAAGAAAGAAAGAAAGAAAGAAAGAAAGAAAGAAAGAAAGAGAGAGAGAGAGAGAGAGAGAGAGAGGAGGGAAGGCCAGAGGGGTGGTTCAGTGGCTAAGAGTGTTTTCTGCTCTTAGGGAAGGCCTGGGTTGGATTTCCAGAGCAGCTCACAACCACCTGTATGTAACTCTAGTTCCTGGGTTCCCACACCCCTCCTGGCCTCCAAAGCTCTTACACGCACATGGTGCACATAAACTCCCATAGGCACACACATAAAAATAAACAAAATAAAAATTCACGAAGCTTAAGCCACCTCAGCGATTTCCTAGCTTTTCCTCAGCTACCAAATCTACCTTTAACTCCTAAAACTAACAAGTATGCTTAAATAAGTTTATAGTTGTCTTCCTAAAAAAGTACCATTGTAAAAGCGAGTTGCTCGCCAAAGTTCACTTCCCCTGCCCCTGTATACTAATAAATCAATAAAGGGTCACTGGTATTTACAAGCTCTGGAAAGGGAAGAACCATGGGAGTGGTAGAGTACTTGTCTAGTAGGCATGAGTCCTCAAATCTGATTCCCCAACACCTCCAAAAAAGTGGGAAATAGATCAGTCAGTAAGTGCTTGCTGTGCGCATGAAGACCTGAGTTTGCATCCCTACCTCCCAGGTAAAGAGCATGGTTAGGGCACGCACTGTAATCCCAGCTCTGGGGAGGTGGAGACAGGAGGATCGCTGGGACTTGTTGGCCAGCCAGTCTAGCTGAACTGGTGAGCTCCAGGTTCAAGTGAGAGGCCGTCTCTCAACAAGTCAGGTGGAGCCACTCAGGGACATTGCGGAGCAAGAAAGAACGTTTCGAGCCAGAGGCCAGGAGGAGCAAGCACTGTGAAATGCTGTCTCCTGGACATGAGATGGCAACTGTGCCACACAAGGTCAAGTCAATATTCCAACAGGCTCAGTGGATCATTAACAAAGGAGAGAACAGGAGGCAGGGCGAGGAATGTACTAGAAGTGCCTGCAGGGACCGGGAGGCAGGAGTCGAGGGTTCTTGAGGGAGAATAGGGGGTCCACATGATCAAGATGCACTGTCTATATGTATGAAATTGTCAAAGAATATATATGTATATTTGTATTTTCGAGACAGGATCACACTATGTAGCTCTGTCCTGAAATTCACTATGTAGACCAGGTTGGCCTCTAACTCACAGGGAACCAGCTTCCTCTGCCTCCCAAGTGTTGGAACTAAAGGCATGTGGGACTATTATCCCTGACTAAAGATATTAAAAAGTAAGATAATGGAGAGGCAAAATAGTTCAGTGGTAAAGGCACATGCAGCCTGGCCTGACAACCTTTGTTTAACTCTCAGGATCCAGAACTGACTCCTGTAAGTTGTCCTCTGACTTCCCTGTGTGCGCTCACACACATAAAAACTAAAATAAAAAGTAAAAAGTAGCCGGGCAGTGGTGGAGCACGCCTTTAATCCCAGCACTCAGGAGCAGAGCCAGGCAGATCTCTGTGAGTTCGGGGCCAGCCTGGTCTATAAAGCAAGTTCCAGGGCCGCACAGAGAAACCCTGTCTTGGAAAAAAAAAAAAAAAAAGAAAACCGAAAAGTAAACAAATAAATAAATGTAATAATAACAATAAACTAAGGTGGAGAG
>NW_026074326.1:0-1659 GCF_014885135.2 Alexandromys fortis
CTCTCTCTCTGTCTCTCTCTGTCTCTCTCTGTCTCTCTCTCTCTCTCTCTCTCTCTCTCACACACACACACACACACACACACACACACACACGAAACTAAAAACCAAAAGCGCAACCTCGTGAATTTCTTCCTTGGGTGCCATTATATTTCCTTCCAGTCTTTTTTCCTCTCAATATGTTTGAAATTCTCTTGATTGTGTAGTTTTGAATCCAGATTTTTCTCTTCTCACATATTGGAAGCATTTTTAATTATTTTTAGTGGCACTTGTGACTATTAACGACTGCCTTAGGCACCATAGCCTGCGGGAAGCATATTTACTCAGTCATAATTCCAGACACTTACGTATTCAAAATGGGCTGTGTCAGACATCACTAATTGTAAACCTCAGTAAGAAACCCGTTTCCCATAAAGTGGCCAAAAAGGAATGGGGCATACTTGGTACTGGAGAGATGGCTCAGCAGTTAAGGGCACCTACCAGTTTGGAGGATATGGGTTCAGTTTCAAGCACACATCAAGTGATTCATAACATCCTGTAAGTCCAGTTCCAGGGAATCAGGCACCCTCTTCTGGTGTCCAAGGGCACCTACACACACATGGAAAATATACATAAACTCAGGCACAGGCATGCAGGATCTCATACCCCCACAGGTACTTATCCAACAGATATCAGGCATCGACATTGAGCACATACATAAATGTAGGCAAAACACACAGGTACATAAAATAAATAAAACATTTTTAAAAATAAAAACACGTAAAAAGTGTGGTCCAAAGAGCACAATTTCCATGATTGTGTGATATTTAAGATGCAGTTTATTTGAAAGGGAATGAACTCATGTAAATTCAAAAGTTTCTTGTTTTTTCATGATTTCTTAGTAATAAAAATTTTGAAAGAAATATATCACGTCTTTCTTTTTCTCTCTCTTAAGAAGTTTCTAGGGATTGAGCCCAAGTCTCATTGATGTAGCCTACTCCAAGTCATGCTGTGGGAACTCCTCCAGCCATGGCCTTTACTCAGTCATAACTTGCAGGAGACACTCACTCTATTCTCTTTAAATATTATCCCTCCACAGCCTCTTAGTATTTGTGTTTGATAACGTAGGACATTTTACCGCAGCACTGTCTTAGACGACTTCTTGTTTTCCAAAGAAAAACGTAGGAAATGTGTATCCTAACATTAAAAATGCTTCGCTTGAATTAAATCTTTCTTTTCCCTGTGCTACAGCTACCATGCAGGCCTTTTCTGTTCCAGGCCTCCACTCTACAGTGAAGTTCCATTTCCACAACTATAGACAAAACCCTAACACCACCTTTTCTTCTTAGATTTGTCTTATTTTACATATATGAGTCTTTTGCAAGTATGTCTATACACCATGTGCATGCCTCGTGTTCTTGGGGGTCAGAAAAGGGTGCTGGATCCCCCTGGAACTGGAGTTATGGACAGTACTAAGTTTCCATGTGGGTGCCGGGACTGGAAGCCTGTTCTACAGGAACATGTGTCCTTAACCACTGAGCCATCAGCCAGCTTTCCCCTTCCCCCTTTTAAGACAGACAGGCGTCCAGCCCCGATCCTCCTGCTCCATCTCCCTAGTGCTAAGAATAGAGGCATAGCTACCACTCTTGGCTATGGCTCGTTGTTTTCCTTTTAAAATTAGAC
>NW_026074327.1:0-1658 GCF_014885135.2 Alexandromys fortis
GTAAGTAGAAGCAGAAGACCACTTAGTACAGTTAGAGTGGGCTGTCTCAGATCAGTAAGCACAAGCTAGGGGCCTGATGGTGAGGATGGAAAGTTGTACAATTCCATTTGAGTTACTTCAGATGCTGGTTCTTTGTTTTTTTTTTTTTTTAATTTTATTTTAAAGATTTATTTATTTATTTATTATGTATACAGTGTTCTGTCTACATGTATGCCTACAGACCAGAAGAGGGCACCAGATCTCATTATAGATGGTTGTGAGCCACCATGTGGTTGCTGGGAATTGAACTTAGGACCTCTGGAAGAATAGTCAGTGCTCTTAACCTCTGAGCCATCTCTCCAGCCCCAGATGTTGGTTCATTGTAAACCAGCAACAAAAGAAAGGGAAGATAAACAGAAATCAGAAATATGCAGTTGCCTACCATTTGGGGTAAGTGACAAACCGATCAACATAGGAAGTAACAGTAATAGAAGATACCTCGTGTTGAATTTGAGGTATTTGTGGAACATCTAAATGGAGATGAATAGTAAGCAAATTGGGTAAGCTGGTATAAAGCTCACAGGACGTACAAAGTATTATTAAAATGCTTGAATAGTGGGGCTGGGGATACAGATCATTAGATAGCTTGGTTGTCATGTGGAAAACTACCAAAAAAGAAAAAAACATCATGGAATGTAAGGGTGAGAAATCATGTATAAGAAGGAAAAGCCAAAAGGAGAAGGCTAAAGCCAAGAGTTTGAAAGTAGAGATTGAGCTTTAACTAGTGAGGTCATAGCATAGATTAAGCCAGCAGGCCAGCAGAAGTCAGAAAGCAGGGTGTTCAAGTGCCAGCTTGGACATGGAGATATTTCAAGTGATGGTAAGATCTGAAGTATGACCTCGGTTGTGGTTAACTGGGCTAGCGTTGAAGAGAATTGGGAATGAGATCTAGGAAGTCAATGCTGAAGCCTTTATGGGCTGTCTACATTGAAATCATCGAGTATGACAGAAACTGCCTATTTGTTTAATATGTGTTTAGTTCTACTAAGAAAACAAAACCCAAACAGACAATAAAAAAAACTTCTTAGGATTAAATTCACCTGTGTATAACAGTAACCCCCAATTGTATAGTTTTTCTTTGTACATGGATTTTTTTCAAAAAATGTTTCATTGGTCATATAAAGTAATCTTTATTTCAAGTAAAAATAATTTTTTCACATATTCACATCATTTGTGGTATTTATTATGTTCTAATTTAAGGAAGTTATATGCACAATTTAGTGATCTTCAGTTGTAATTTTTAGACAGTATGTATTGCATTTTATTTATAAAGAGAGCTATAGAGGCAAACATGGTAAGGTTGGTTTATTGGCTCCACAAAGATGACTGAATGACTGAGATTCTTAACCATAGTTCATGTTAAGTATGTTTCCATATTTAAGGATGCTTTTATGGATCATTACGACTATTGGAGCTCAAGACAGTATTTCTTTTTTTTAAATATTTATTTATTTATTATGTATACAATATTCTATCTGTGTGTATACCTGCAGGCCAGAAGAGGGCACCAGACCCCATTACGGATGGTTGTGAGCCACCATGTGGTTGCTGGGAATTGAACTCAGGACCTTTGAAAGAGCAGGCAATGCTCTTAACCTCTGAGCCATCTCTCCAGCCCC
>NW_026074328.1:0-1652 GCF_014885135.2 Alexandromys fortis
TCTTTTTTGCTGCATTTCTGTTCTGGAGTGTCCCTTAAGAATATTTTCTAGGAAGTAGTCTCCTCTGCCAATGCATTCAAGTGTGCTTCCCACTTTCTCTTCTATGAGGTTCACTGTGGGGGGCTTTATGTTGAGGTCTTTGATCCTTTTGGACTTAAGTTCTGTGCATGGTGATAGATATGGATCTGTTTTCATTCTTCTACATGTTGATATTCAATTAGGCTAGCACCACTTGTTAAATATGCTTTTTTCCGTTTTATATTTTTTCTTCTTTATCAAAAATCAGGTGTTCGTAGGCATGTGGATTAATATCCTGTTCTTCAATTCAGTTCCATTGGTCCTTCTGTCTGTTTTTATGCCAATACCAGACTGTTTTCAGTACTGTAGCTCTGTAGAAGGGTTTGACGTCAGGAATTGTGATGCCTCCAGAAGTTCTTTTATTGCACAGGATTATTTCATATGTACTCACTCATAAGTGGTGTTTAAGCACAAAAAGCAAAGAAAACAGGACTACAAATCATAATCCCAGAAACCTAGGTAACATTGAGGACCCTAAGAGAGACATACATAGATCTAATCTATATGAGAAGTAGTAAAAGACAAGATCTCCTGAGTAAATTGGGAGAACGGGGATCATGGGAGAGGGTTTAAAGGGAGGGAATAGTCAGGGAGGGGTCAGAGAAAAATGTATAGCTCAAAAAAATCAATAAAAAATTTTTGATCCTACTGCACCTATTGGTTTTGTGGGAGCCTAGGCAGTTTGGATTCTCACCTTACTAGACCTGGATGGAGGTGGGTGGTCCTTGGACTTCCCACAGGGCAGGGAACCCTGATTGCTCTTTGGGCTGACGAGGGAGGGGAAGAGACTTAGGGGAGGGGGAGGGAAAGGGGTGCGGTGGTGAAGAAGAGACAGAAATCTTTAATAAATAAATAAAAAAAGAGACAAGCTTCCAATAAGTAAACAAAGTTCATGATGAACCTCAGACTCTCTGAACATACCCACCTCTGTCTCTATCTTAGAGTGTTGAGTTGTATATGATCTACCTCCCACTGGGGCCTAATGTTGTTCCAAACAGAAACACTGCTTAAATATGAGCTTGCCTATTTCATTCTCCTCTCTTAGTGTTAATCATGGTGACATGGAAATTGTTATAATATGTATGGAAATATCTGTATTTTTCTTCTTGGCTGTTATAAGTGGACTAGTCTTGACCCAGCTACTTCATCATGAGAGGATCTACAACCCCTTAATTTATCTGATTTCTTCAATAATCAGTTTTTTCTTCAGGTACTTCCCCCAATTTCATCAGCTCACAACTCATTTCTTTTTTATTTATTTTTTAAAATTATTTATTTATTACAGATTTGTCTCTTCCCCACCGCCGCCTCCCCTTTCCCTCCCTCTCCCCTAGTTAAGTCCCCCTCCCTCGTCAGCCCAAAGAGCAGACAGGGTTCCCTGCCCTGTGGGGAATCCAAGGACCTCCCATCCTTCCAGGTCTAGTAAGGCGAACATCTAAACAGCCTAGGCTCCCACAAAGCCAGTACAAAACCCAGTGTCATTGTTCTTGACTTCTCAGCAGTCCTCATTGTCCGCTATGTTCAGTGAGTCCGGTTTTATCCCATGCTTTTTCAGACCCAGTCCAGCTGGCCTT
>NW_026074329.1:0-1652 GCF_014885135.2 Alexandromys fortis
GGATCCCCAATATTATATATTATTTATGCTCTGGAATAAAGGTGAGCTGATTTACAAAAGCTGCACCTAGCACTTAGGAGGCAGAGATGGGTAGATCACCGTGAGTTTAAGGACAGTCTGGTCTACAAGAGCTAGTTTCAGGACAGGCAGGCCTGTTACACAGAGAAACCCTGCCATGAAAATCAAAAAAAAAGGAAAAAAAATAGAAGCATGCCCTATATAACACTTAATGGTTTCAATTTTAGAAACACCTAAAATTAAAAAAAAGAATATAGCAAACGTAATGTCTAGGTGTGTTTGTTGGTCAGTTGTTTGCTATTACTTTAGTTGTGAGAGACTGAAAATCTCAGTTCTTATTCTACATGGGGGACAATGAATTTGAATTTGTACAGACCTCAAAAGTTTTAACACTAATTATGTAGATATTATGTAGATAAAATTAAAATTTCTGAAAAAGTGTATGTTCCCTTTTTATAATAAAAAAATATATGTTCTTACACTGAAGTAAACTAGCTATCTTATATTCAAATTTTTCCTTTGTCGTATGTTGTAATTGCTGCTGAACATGAAATTAAATGTAAATGTTCATTGATTGGGACCATCATTGACAATTATTATAAACTGTGCATATGAATTGGAATCTCCGATTATCACAAAAATAGTTTAAAATAAGTATCTTATAGAGTGAGGGAAATTTTTGATAACACATGATTTTTGTTGTTTAACTAAAATACCTTCCAGTCACTTGTAAACTATGTTATTGTTTTTGTTGAAAGTTTGGAAATTTTCTAGTAATGCAATGTACTCTGATCATGTTCCTGCTCGTACTTCCACTATCTTTTTCAAAATGCCCCTGTTCCTCCCTATTTTCTGTCCTATTTTCAAACCCACTGATTTACACATGGGCATGAAACAATCTGGGTATAAAACTGGTAACTAACACTAAGCATACTTGGAAAACATACAGAAACACACTGTTTTAGAAATTTCATGTAATATATAAAAAGTTATATATTCATATATAAGTATGATTTGTGTATAAATATATAAAATGTTTATTATATGTTCATTATATAGCGTATGTCTTCATATAATTATACATGTTTATGTGTAAAGATATTCTCCCTTTATGGATGTTTATGCATAAGATGTATGCAGTGCCCAGAGAAGTCAGAAGGGTTAATTGGATCTCCTGGAAATGAATTTACAGACAGCAATGAGATGCTAAGTGTTCTGAGAACTGAAACTTTCTCATATAAAAGAACACCAAGAGTGTTGGCGGAGACTGCTTGATCGTTCCCAGCTGCCCAGGATTGAAATAACCACACAGGAACTGTATTAATTAAATCACTGCTTGGTCTATTATCTCTACCTTTTTATTGGCTAGCTCTTACAGCTTTCTTTAACCCATTTCTAGTAATCTGTGTATCTCCATGTGGCTGTGGCTTGCCTGGTAGTTTTTTCCAACATCTGTCTCTGGTGGGGCTACTGGATTCTCCCTGACTTTGCCTTCTTTCTTCCATCATTCAGTTTAGTTTTCCTCACCTACCTCTATGTGCAGGTCCCAGGAAGTTTCTTTATTAATCAATGGTAATCACAGAATACAGAGAGGAATCCCACATCGTAAGTGTTCTTAACATATGACCCATATT
>NW_026074330.1:0-1619 GCF_014885135.2 Alexandromys fortis
AGAAAGAAAGAAAGAAAGAAAGAAAGAAAGAAAGAAAGAAAGAAAGAAAGAAAGAAAGAAAAAGAATTGCCAAAACCTGACATATTTAAAGAGAAGAAAACCCTCAACAGACAAGCTCTGCTTTCCCGGACTCTTTTTTCTAATGTGAGCAATCATGTGGATTCTTTAGTTTAGTTTCTTTTGGATTCCACTCTCAGATGTGGGTTTACCTTTTATGGCCAGATGTGAGTGAAGACCCCAGGAACAAGGGAACAAGGACAGTTGGGTGCCAAGGTGACACAGGTTAGAGACTCATACACCGGGCACATTAACTAGTGAGGTCCTATCTCTGTGGACACAACAGAGAGACTGTGGGGCACAGCTCCCTTGGTGGACAAAGAAGTCAGATTACTCATCTATGACCTCCCCACTGTCCCAGGCTAAGAGCAGCTCCCAGGAGTCCTTTCTACATAGGGGCTATGCACACCCTCCTGACCAGCAAAAACCTTCAGGCAGAGCCACAGTGGGGTGCCAATACATTAATAGGGGCAACACAAGCAGAGCCTGCCCTTGGGACACAGAATCATTCCAGAACTGTTTTCATCATGGATGTTTTTAAGTTGGAGAATAGAAAAGAATCCTCCTTGAACGGCCTTCAATATGTAAGGTTTTAGTAGATAAATAATTTTTTTAAAAGCACAATTTTATTTAATTAAAATAACTATTTTACCAAAACAATGTGCCTTTGGTTCCAGCTTAGGGCCTCTCACTGGCTCACCTGAGTGTAACTCAGGTGTCAATCCCAGCTCATCACCCAGCCTACAGCATTCACATGGTGTCGGAGAGAAGGCTGTCATGACAACAAGATGTTTCCTGATGGCTGTTTTATGTTAGAAGCAAGAACAAACTTGGATACCTGGCAAATTATGGTTCTTGACTCAACACTAAAGTGGACTTCCTGTCAAAGGAAGAGTGTAAACCGGGAAATGGAACATTTAAATGTTTTCGTCTTCTTTCCGGTATCCTCTTTCTGTGAGTACAAGTGACTCACTCCAATAGAATAACTTGGTTGTGTGTCCTTCTTCAAAGGTAGCCCCGGTCTATCACTTCAGGCCTGAAATGCCTAGCTGTGAAGAGTGGTGGGTTTCTGCACTGTCTCTGATAATTGCCTACAGAATAAGCTATGCCAGGGAACCAGATTGTACTTTACTGATTCTTAATTTTCTTCACTCAGCAAAGGAACTAAAACTTCTGCACACCGTGGGCAGGGAACACAAATTCATACAGCCATTATAGAGAACACTATGTGGGGGGTTCTCAACAAAAAGAAAAACTAAAAGTAGAAATAACATATCATCCCATATTTATTTCCACTGCTGGGTATTTGTCTAAAGTAAATGGAACCAAAGTCCACAGCCCCTTGTTCTCTGTGGCATTATTCACAATAGCCGAGGTACGGAAACAACTTAAATGTTCACCAACAGGTGACTGGACAAAGGAAGTGGAGTGGAATATTTCTCCTTTTTTTTTTTTTTTTTTGGTTTTTCAAGACAGGATTTCTCTGTGGCTTTGGAGCCTGTCCTGGAACTAGCTCTTGTAGACCAGGCTAGACTCTCACAGTGACCCACCTGCCTCTGCCT
>NW_026074331.1:0-1677 GCF_014885135.2 Alexandromys fortis
TGAGATGACCTGGAGCTGCTTTTCCACCTTGGACCAGGAGACAGAAAAGATGTCTTGGAGGGCCGAGAGGATGCTGGAGCCAGTGCCCCATCGCTCAGACCCCTCGCGTGACAGGGCAGATCCTCCATTCTTGTTCTCGCTGCGGGCAGCTTCGGCCCGACGCTCACCCCGCAGGACTCCGGAGTAGGCAGCGATGAGGGTCTTCACGCTGAAGTCGGTGCACGGTGCACGTCAAGGCCGTGCAGAAAGCCGCCTCACGCCGCGCCCCTGACCCATGCCCCTGACCCGCCGGGGCCAGGGCTTCGCGCTGAGCTCGGGGAGCCGGAGAGCAGCGCCCAGGCTGGGGAGCAGCGCCCAGGCAGTGGCGGCGACCGCACGAGAGCCGAGGCGGGCAGCCGCTGCCACCCCAGTTAAGCCTAGAAGCCAGCGAAGCGCGGCCACGGCCTAGCCTTGTGATTTTTAAAAAAATTATTTCTTGATATTATACTTACATCACTTTCCCTTACCCTTAATTCATCCTCCCATGTACTCTGCCTGGTTCTCTTTCAAACCATGGCCTCTTTTCTCACTCCTGCACACATTCATTTATATACATATATATTTCTATGTACATAAACACAACCTGCTCAGACTATATAATCTTTCTTGTATGCATGTTTTTAGGTTTGACAATTGGTTTTGTGTCGCCAATAATAAGTGTGTGCTCCTCATGAGGAAGACTATTTCTCCTACCCTCATCATTCTTTGGTTGAGGTGTTTTTATTTAGGTTTGAGTCCTTGAGTTTTTGCTAGTCCGTACATGTTGGTGAGACATTATGGGAAATGCTTCTGTTATTACTTGGAGACACAGTCTCACAGCAACTCCCTACTCTCTGTACTCCCTGACTCTCTGTCCCTTACAATCTTTCTACCTCCTCTTACTCAACTTTCACTGGGGTGTGGGAGTGTGGACTACACAACCCTGTGGTTTGATTGATTGTGGTTTTGTGTAGTGGTCTCCATCTGTTGCAAAGGGAAGTTCATTGATGAAGGATGATGACTATACTTATCAATGAGTATAAATTCATGTTTATAGTTGTTACAGGTTATTCTGGTTTAGTGGCTGTACAGTTTCCTATAATAACCATAATTTCTCTAGGATTGAGTAGTTAGGTAGTTTACCCCTATAAGGGTATGGTATTTTTTTTTTTGACATATGGGTCTTAAAATCAATTGGAGAGCTTGTGGTTAGCACTAAGGTATGTTTGCCAATAGTGAGTTTGTAGGGTTATCATACCCTGCTGGTTATTGTTGTGGGTTCATAGGTATCAAGCTGGGTTAAGACTGTGTAGGTTGTCTCCTTCCTGTAAAGCTTGCATGACCTTGGAAGTTAGACTGCAGAAAGGGAATGATCAAGTCAGTTCAGTTAACAGGTCTCAGGGATCTTTGTCTGAAGAGTTTGGTGTCTTCATCAATAGGGAATTAAACTCTGGGCGGGAACAAAGGGCAACATCACTAGGCTGTATGTTTTAAGAGTCTCTTGAGAGCTCTGACCAACAACTCAAATACAGCTTCTCATATCTGGCACAGCTGCCTTAGTTAGGAGACCTTTGGTTCTTAGGGGAGCACTGCCTTTGCATATGATAAAATCTCACTAACACTGTACATACTGACTAACACGTATATTTGTGTGTGTGT
>NW_026074332.1:0-1692 GCF_014885135.2 Alexandromys fortis
ATAAGGAAAATGTGGTCCATTTACACAATGGAGAACTACACAGCAGAAAAAAATAATGACATCTTGAATTTTGTAGGAAAATGGATGGAGTTAGAAAACATTATTTTGAGTGAGGTAACCCAGACACAGAAAGACAAATATCACATGTACTCACTCATAGGTGGTTTTTAAACATAAAGCAAAAGCCAGCCTACAAACCACAATCCCAGAGAATTTAGACAACAATGAGGACCCTAAGAGAGACTTACATAGATCTAATCTACATGGGAAGTAGAAAGTATAAAAAGACAAGATCTCCTGAGTAAATTGGGAGTGTGGGGACCTTGGGGGAGGGTTGAAGAGGGAAGGAGAGAGGCAGGGAGGGGAGAAGAAAAAAATGTAGAGCTCAATAAATATCAATAAAATAAAAAAACCTGTTTAATCTAATAAAGAGTTCAACGACCAATAACTAGGCAGCAGAAAGGACAAGTGGGGCTGGAGAATAAATAGGAGAAATTTAGGCTCAAATAAGGGGGAGGAGCAGGAAAAGGAGAAGGAGACAAGGATGCTAGGGGCCAGTCTTCCAGCGACAAAGTAAGAAGAAAAGAAGGATGTATAGAATAAAGAAAGATAAAAAGTCCAGAGACCAAACTTAGTTAAAGAGAAATGGGATAGGGCTGGAGAAATGGCTCAGTGGTTAAGAGCATTGCCTGCTCTTCCAAAGGTCCTGAGTTCAATTCCCGGCAACCACATGGTGGCTCCAACCATTTGTAATGAGGTCTGGTGCCCTCTTCTGACCTACAGATATACACACAGACAGAATATTGTATACATAATAAATAAATATTAAAAAAAAAGAGAAATGGGATCATTTAAGTTAGAAAAACTGACTAGGAACAAGTCAAGCTAAGGCAGGCATCCATAAGTAAGAATAACTCTCTGTGTATTTATTTAGGTGCTGGGTAGCAAGCCCCCAAAGAGTAAAAATACCAACTACATAGAGAAACTGTCTCAAAAAAAGTTTTGTTTTGTGTGTGTGTGTGTGAGTGCACGCGCGCGCGTGCGTGCATGTTCACACACGTAGAAACATTAATACTTTTGGAAGATGCTCTTGAAATGAAATGGCGTTCCATTCCCCCACCCCCACCAATTTATTCATTCTATTTGGCAGACACTTTGAGCTTCTATTTAACAGTCAAGGATCCCAAATTTTGCTCAAGATTGCCCTTTCTCTAGCTCCAGGAATAAATCCTAACAGGACTGGTTCAATTCCTGTGGTTCAACCAGATTTGACGGCACACACCTATAATCCTAGCATTACAAAGGCAAGGCAAGAGGATTGGTACTTTGAATCAGCCTGGACTATAGAAACCGACCTTGTCTCCAGAAAACAAGAAAAGTCAAGGGTGAGGGTGTTAGTATTCAGGCGTCTGTACTGGCCCGCCCTAGGGGTTCTGACTGGCTGTGTCCTCAGCTGCAGCCACTAGGAGCATCTCCTGTGCACATTCACTATGTTCCCTTTTAAGAGGGCCCTGCCCACCTCCCATCTCTCTCTCTCTCTCTCTCTCTCTCTCTCTCTCTCTCTCTCTCTCTCTCTCTCTCTCTCTCTCTCTCTCTCTCTTCCTTTTGCTCCCTTTCTCTCTCTTTTTCTGCTTCTCTGCTTGTCTCTGTTCCCTGCCCCATTTTCTGTCTCTCCCGTCTCTTCTGCTGTTG
>NW_026074333.1:0-1660 GCF_014885135.2 Alexandromys fortis
TCTGTAGACCAGGCTGGTCTTGAACTCACAGAGATCCGCCTGCCTCTGCCTCCCGAGTGCTGGGATTAAAGGCGTGCGCCACCATCGCCCGGCCTCTGTATAGATTTTAACATCAGAAAATTTATATGTTGGGCCAGGACAGCCAAGCTTAGGCAGTGAAGGAAACCGTGAAAGACAAAAAGCTGGGAAAGATGTAACTGGACAAGGACCCTATGGTTCAGCCCCAGCAAACAGCAGAACTTGGCAGCTTCAGCCACATGTTTCTGGCTTTTGAGTCAGGGATAGAAGACAGGGGTTCTTGAATCTCCCTCCATTAATGAATACCTCTGGGACAAAAGTGTGTGGCTGTTGCATGAAGCTGTAAAGGTGAAGCCTAGGTTGCCTTGGAGACCCCAAGATGTAGCCGTGGCCTCCTGTCGCAGTTCATTTTCCCCAGAGGGAAAGAGAACAAGTCAGCCTCCAGAGCGGCTTTTCTGACACAAGCTGTGGAATCAGCTAACAGCTCAGCCCTTTGTTTTCTGCCACAGGAGCAAGAATAAGACTATCAGAGAGGTGGACGATTGGGGCCAGCTTGGAGGCTGGATCCCACACTTCCATTGGCCTTCTTCTTCTGACTGTACTCACCCTGGAAGCTAGTCTCCATCCCAGCTTTTCTTCCATCCTAGAGGTTATTTCCAGCCTTTGTGTGCTCCAAGCCAGCGTCCTGACCCTCCCTGTTCATTCTGGCAAGCTTCCCCATGTCAGTGTGGCCGTGCCATTCTTTCAGGCACTCTGGCAAAAGGTCTAGCATTACCCTGGTCTCATTTCTCTCACATCCCGTTTTAGCAAATCCCTTGGACTTTTCCCTGAACGCAGGTCTAGAATTCTTACCCCTGCTTCCTTCTGGGCTGTCACCTTCTTGGTCTGTGCCACCTTCCCCTTCAGGTTATTGCAGAAGGCCTCCACCTGTTCCTCAGCCTCTATGGTACTCCCCTCTTCCCCTCGCTGCTGTCTTCTTTGAGGAGACTCAGATCATATTGTTCCTAAATAGTGTTTCCCTGGTACTGGAGAAAAGAACCACAGGCCTACTGCATTCCCAAACCTTGGCTCTGTGCATTTTTAGCCTTCCTTCCTGGGCATCTTCCTGGTTCTCACCATGCTGCAGCCCCAGAGAGTGCTCTTGACAGCTTCCCCTTCTGGGCCTTCTCTTGCTTCCCCACCCCTTTGGCAGCCAAGCCTCCCAAGGCCACACAAGTCTCCAGTTTCTACAAGCTGCCTGCTGATGTCCTCATTCACCTCCTATGCCTTACTCTTCCTCTTGTTCTTACCATCAGTTTAGCTTCCCCTTTTGACTTTTGAACATTTATTAGATCACACGCAGGGATCTATGCAATAAAGAATTGGAAGTAGTATGTGCTTAGAGATCCATCCTTTTTTTTTTTTTTTTTTTTTTTTTTTTGGGTTTTTCGAGACAGGGTTTCTCTGTGGCTCTGGAGATCCATCTCTTTTTTTTCACCTTCTATTGAACTAAGAAAACTTGTAGGGCTGGAGAGATGGCTCAGTGGTTAAGAGCATTGCCTGCTCTTCCAAAGGTCCTGAGTTCAATTCCCAGCAACCACATGGTGGCTCACAACCATCTGTAAAGAGGTCTGGCGCCCTCTTCTGGCCTTCAGGCATACAG
>NW_026074334.1:0-1651 GCF_014885135.2 Alexandromys fortis
AAAAAAAAAAAAAAAAAAAAAAAAAAGAGCAAATGATACATCAATTGTACCCAATAATATCTACAGACCAATATATCTAAACATTAAAGAACAAACATTCTTTTCAGTAAATAAGACTCATTCCAGTGTCAGCTATATATTAGGACACAACGTCTTAACAAATATATGGAAACTAATAATGACACAATTGAATGATAACTGAGTCAAGAATTAAGTAAAGAAAATAATTTAAAATTCTGAGGATTGAAGACAAAGAAAAATATGAGAAGAAAACCTATGAGACACGAAGATGGTAGACCCACGGGAAAGTTCATAGTATGAAGTGATGAAGTGCCCACCTCAGAAAAACTTGAGATCACAAATTAATAACTTAATGAAGCACAAGAAAGCCTTGGAAATGTTTCAAAAATTTATTAATCCTTGAGATTGGATTCATCATAAAGAAAATACAAAGTTTTATGGTATAATTCTCTTCGGATAAAAACTTTCATTTTTTAAGATTTTCTTAGATTTAATTAATTTAATGCACGTGCTCCTGTGCCAGAATGAAATCAAGACTGAAGGTTGGTAGCAAGCACCTTTATCCAATGAGTCATCTTGCTGACTCTTGATGAATTAATTCCTCGTCTATGTTTGTTGACATGGAGTTAATTTAAACTCTCAATATGAATCAGAATGGTCAAACCAGACAACTTTGAGAAAACTGGATCTGAAGTTCTTATCTTATAGAAGCCCTGATCATGATGTCAATACATGATTCCTTCGTCCTAGTACCTATATAATTTGAAACAAAAAGAGGATTTGTTCACAAAGAAAGAAAGGTTCTTGTCAGATATCATAAAAATCTAGAAATTACATATTATAATATTATATTGTCCTGATTTATATGATTTAAGCTATTTTATTTCTATATTTTATGTGGAAAGGGGTAGATAATCTACTTTTCCAGGTAAATTTGTTAAAATTACAATATATATACACATATAAGTTAGAAATATATACTGTTCATATATGGTGTTCTAAAATATAATAAAAATAACTAAATATTATACTAGTGTAACATGTTTGTAAATAGTGCAAGAATATGGGTGCTTGGCTTTCACTATGGTTAAGCAACAATGTTGATTAAAATTTGAAATCAATTTGATGTCTAGAAAATGTTTAATAATTTCTTGGTTTAACCCAACTTTTCTTTAAAAAATACCCTAAAGATATTTTCTTTGTACAAAGTTCCAAATGCATACAATCAAAACTGTATAACTATAGATAATAGGATTAAGAAAAATGATTACATTTATCATTACTTGCAATTCACAGTATAACTTTAGTGTGAAGTACACTGTCCGATTGTCTTAAAGTTTCTATACTGCTTGCTCTAGATAAAATAAACATGATCAAACTTCCCCTTTTAATAGAAGTCCCAACTTCTAATTGTTACTGAATCCTCAAAAATCTTTGAAAGATGCTAATGTTTTTATTTTTTACTAGACTAATTGTTATGTTCTTGTTGGACTCTAGTCCAAACACCGAGGAGGAGTCGCCCCCAGAGACCATCTCATACACTACAGCCGATGCAAAAGCATGAGGATTTTATTAATTTTGTCATGACAGGGTCCCCCAGCATTCGGGAAGCCGAGGGACCTCGAATAGC
>NW_026074335.1:0-1597 GCF_014885135.2 Alexandromys fortis
GGGAAGCTCTGTTCCATGGTTGTCTCCTGCTTATGGCTAATATTTACACAATAGAAACCTACTCAGAATGATGGATGTGAGTCACAGGTGACTTGAAACACATTGGAAGGAAATCCTGAAGTGTTTATGTATGAATAGGATGCCCTAGGGAACAATCAGGAGTGAGGTGATGTCTGAGTCTCAGGTGGAAGATGAAATCATGAACCATGCATGCATGAACTGTGAGAAACCTTCAGAACCAAAAGAAGGCAAGGGAAGTGAAGCCAGCACTACCATTCCCCCACCAGGCTCCTATAGAGTGTTCCAGAAAAAAAGCATTTCCTGCTACACTTTGACCATCACCTGGTGATGCTGGTTTTCATATCTGAGTTTTAGAATTTAAGAAAGTAAACTGTGATAAAGTGTGAACATTCCTGATCTTCCTTTTTGTCCACTGCTTGCCTTCCATTCCTTCCATTCACGGTCACTCTCCCTCTGCTTTCTCCTTTCTTTTTTGCATTTCTTCATCTAACATCTGATAATCCATATCAGTTTGTGGCTGTGAAGTGAAAGTGAGATGTTGTTGACTTCTTTATCTCTGGCAAACACCACTCCTCTTCCTTTTTCATTACTTCTCTTCTCCTTTTGGACTAAATGACATTTAAGAATCATAATATTTAAAACACTGGAAGAAAAAAATCCCTATTCCCCATCCTTGACACTCTACACCTTCTCCCCCGTGTTACTTATGTCAACACTTATCAGTTCCTCAGTCAAAAGATTTATCATCATCTTTGAGCTTCTTCTCACACACCCCTCATCCACCCTTCTAGAGAACCCCATTAGCTCCATCGTCAAGTCTTCTGCACACTTTTTGGAAAGAATTGCTGCATTGTCTTATCTACACATGAATGCCTTTCCTCTTTCTGCAGCCACCACATGGCTTTTGTCAAACATCAGTGTCCTTTCAGTGATGTCCACACCTCACCGAAAGATGCTACATAAGGATATGCAGCCGATGAGGACCGAAGAGAGGGCTCAGTTGTTAAAAAGCACTGGCTGCTCTTCTAGAAGCCCTGGGTTGGGTTCCCACCAACCACCTAGGAGCTACCAACTGTCCAACATTCCAGTTCCAGGGAATCTGATTTCTTTTTTTAACTCCATGGGCACTAGTCATGCATGTGGTGCACATAACTACATGCAGGCAATACACTTAAATGCATGTAGTTAATAAAAGTAAAATAGGAGTAAAATATTCCTCTGATACTGTGTCTTTGTCAATTGCTATGTCTTCCACTCTCTTACTTTCATCAGTCTTAGTTCAAATACCCATTTTCTCAGTGAGGTCTTTTCTTATCTCTTAGTAAGTTTCCAGCTACTATCTGCTTTCTTTTCCCCAGTAGCTCTTATCATTACTGTACATGTGTTCTTTATTTACTTCTCCATTATCATTCCCAAAGATATAAACATTACTGGGCAGCAGATTTATCAATTTTATTTACTGCTTTATCTTCAGTGTAAGAACTGCTATGAATTTGTCAACTAGAATTAGTTATATTTAAATATATACATGTTCTCCACGAAACATTTAGGTCTCTAACATAATAAATGTATGATC
>NW_026074336.1:0-1611 GCF_014885135.2 Alexandromys fortis
AAAAAAAAAAAAAAAAAAAAAAAAAAAAAAAAAAAAAAATTCTGCCTACATGCAAATCCTTTAAAAAAAATGTTTGTGAACTTATGCTATATGCTAAAGCTAGTCCTGAAGTCCTGACTCTCTTGCCCCTATATGCAAATTGCTGGGGTTACAAGCATGCATCATAACACCCATCTTCTAATTATTCATTATTTGCCAAAACCTCGCTGCTTTTTAGACAGCATATCTAAATTTAATAGAAAAGTTGTTACTGTTTTTTTTTCTTTTTTCTTTCTTTTTTTCTTTTTGGTTTTTTGAGAGAGGATTTCTCTGTGAGTATCCTTGGCTGTCTTGGAACTCACTCTGTAGACCAGGCTGGCCTCCAGCTCACAGAGATCCTCCTGCCTCTGCCTCCCCAGTGCTGGGATTAAAGGTGCGCGCATCTCCGCTGCCCAGCACTACTGCATTTATAAAACTGAATGGAAATGATATACAACATCATAAAAACACAACATCATAAAAACACAATCCCAACATCTTATTTAACATTCTAACATCCAAAACTTTCAGAAACATAAGCATCTTAGATATAGGAACTAACTAACCACACCCGTTTGCTACTCAAGACATTTAAAATTATGCATTAAGATAACAAAGTTCTCACCTGAAGCATAAAAGTCAGGATCGAAGTATGTCAAAAGTAGGAAATTGAACACAACCAGCAGAAATCCAGAAAAGGTTATAAGATTGGGAGCCAGCCAAGCAGGAAATACCTGTTTGTTTTTTTTTTCAAAATAGTTGTAAATAAGTAAGTAAAGCTCTGTTCAATAAACATTACAACATACAAAACTAGGTCATAAAAGCTATCAATTTGAAAGAGCATATGCAGGTGTTATGTATATTAAAACAAAACAGTAACTCCAACTGGTAGATGAACATTTCTTTCTCCTCCCTGTTCCCTATCTTTAGAAGATTCTTTGATACACAAACTTTTATAAGGATATCATTCAGCTTATTTTAGAATGTTTCAAAGGCCTTGTATAGAAATGATCAATTACAGTGTATATATTTAGGGGTGAGGGCAGCACTCTATTACAGCTTACTAAAGACACTGTTGGCTGGGTTTGCAAGCACAGGCTGTAATCTCAGCTACTCAGGTCAGTGAGGCAGGGGCATTCCAAGTCCAAAGCAACTCAGCGAGTCCTTGTTTTAAAGGTAAAAGGTCTGTGTGTGTGTGTGTGGGGGGGGGGGGCTGGAGAGATGGCTCAGCGGTTAAGAGCACTATTTTTCCAGAGGACCCAGGTTCAATTCTCAGCACCCACATGGCAGCTTACAACTGTCTGTAACTCCAGTTTCAGGGCATCTGGCACCCTCACAGATATGTAGGCAAAAGACCAATGCACATAAAACTTTAAAAGGTTTAAAAAATAAAAGGCGGGTGCACCCCTCGCTGAGTTCCTTGCTCATGCTCTCTCTCCTTCTGCTCCTGATTTGGACCTTGGGATTTCAGTCCGGTGCTCCAATGTGGGTCTCTGTCTCTGTCTCCTTACACTGCCTGATGAAGGTTAATATTCAGGAGGATGCCTATATGATTTTCTTTGGGTTCTCCTTCTTATTTAGCTTCTCTAGCGA
>NW_026074337.1:0-1650 GCF_014885135.2 Alexandromys fortis
AGCATTGATCCTAATGACTAATAATTTCCATTGGTTTTTCATCTTTTGTCATTTCATTTGTGGTATTTATTTCTTTTTCAATACACCAATGAATCACTTTTTAAAAGGAAAAATATAAAAGTAAAGTTAGGCAAGGAGAAACAGATGAATTAATAACTTCTAAGAACCACAAGCCTGTTACCAGTATTTGCACATTTTTGTCTTGAATGTATTCAAGTATCCATTCTATATTTTATTCTATTATAATGTTTTTCTTTGTTCTTATAATAAATATTTAGTCATCCATGATTTAATGCTGTTTTAAAATTATTTCAACACTTAAATGATTATTCTTGTTCATTATTTATAGAAAACAGTATACTGCTTTGTGTGGTTTAATTAGAATTTTTGAATTGCATTTAAAAATAATTAGAATTATAATAAGTAGAATATTTTTACTGTTATTGCTATTACATGTTTTGAAAGGAAAGTAATTTAATATAATAATAATTTGATCATGTGCCTAATCATTTTACATAATGTTTTAAGCTTGAAATTCCTTGTTAAATCAACAAAACTCAAGAAATTTTTTACTAAGTATGCATACAATGTTGAACTAATGCTTTAAAAGTGTATTCTTCTAAGAATAAGTTCAAATGCTTATGCAAGTGATTGTAACCTTTTGATGTTTTTCTGAAATTAATTCTTAAAACATTATGTATGTAAGTGGAAAATAATCAGAGAATATTCTCCCAGAGTATATAAATATCCATCACTGATGTATTGCTCCATGTGTTAAACATATGGAACGTGACAAACAAGAAGTCTAAAACAAGATATGGTACTGCCCGTGTATGTGTGTCTGTCTGTCTGTCTATCTGTACAACACATGTATTTGAGTGCCCACAGAATCAGAAGGAGGTTGTCACATCCCTTGGAGCTGAATTGCAGGTGTTTGTGAAATGCTGAATATTTGTTCTGTGAACTTGACACAGGTTCTCTGGATAAGCAACAAGGGCTCTTGATTGCCAACCCATATCTTTAGCCCTCTAAATTATTGCTTAAAATGTCTATTCCTATAAAATCAAAGTTGATCCTTAAAATAGTCATTCCTCTAATGTATAGATGTAGTCTATCTTAAACTGTATTTACAAATGAAGTAGATAATCCTTTTCTTTTTAATTAAAAGTTTTTCTTTTGGAAAATCATGTATCACCTATAAAGTTTCTATTTCTTTTCCTTTCTTTCTGTATTTTTGTTTTGTTTCTCTTTTTTTCTTTATTTTGTATATTTTTTTAGTTGAAAAAAGAAATTTCCGCCTCCTCCCCCGTTTCCCATTCCCCCCCCTCTTCCCACACATCACCCCCTTCTGTCATTCCCCTCCCCCTTTTCCCCTCCACCCCACTCCATTCCCCCTCCCTCTAGAGAATGAAGAGCAGTCCAGATTCCCTGCCCTGTGGGAAGACCAAGGTCCTCCCACTTCTATCCAGGTCCAGGAGGGTGAGCATCCAAACAGGCTAGGCTCCCACAAAGCCAGTTCATGTATTAGGATCGAAACCTAGTGCCATTGTCCTTGGCTTCTCATCAGCCTTCATTGTCCGCCATGTTCAGAAAGTTCGGTTTCATCCCATGCTTACTCAGTCCCAGTCCCGCTGGCCTTGGTGAGCTCCC
>NW_026074338.1:0-1687 GCF_014885135.2 Alexandromys fortis
GCCCCAATGGCTCAAGTGTTCCTTGAAAAGAAGCTTCTGAATCAGTTCCCTTTGGAGGGGACAGTCCTAAAAGAAGTAATTGCAGGCACCACTGTGGCTTTAGCTTTAGCACTGCTTCATAGGGCTTTACAGAGCTAATAACCACAAGTCTCGTGCCTTCTCATTTGGGAATCTAATTACAAAACAGTTCTTACTTGCCTATCTTTGCCACTACTTCCGTCAGATTGTTCCCCCCCCCCTTCCCGGGAATTAGACCACCCACAGTGTGGCCGAGTGGGTGAGGCATGGACTAGATCCCCCTCGGCAATTTTTATTTACTTGCTATTTGTTTGTGAGTGTGGGTGTTTGTGTACAGGCCATAACTGTACGTGGAGATGAGAAGACGGCTTGCAGGAACTGCTCCTGCTCAAGCCGTAAGCCTCGGTGGCAAGCAGCACCTGTGGAACCATCTTGCCGCTTTTTTTTTTTCTTTTATGCACCAAGAAGGCCTGCTATGCCCCTCCATGGGGCCCCCTAGAGTTACATGGTTAAGAATAACTTCCAAGAATTTGGCAGACTTAAGAAATCCCACACCAGGTCTTCCCCCCACCCCGCCAAAAAAAAATCTGTTAAAGAAAGTAAATCTTATAAATAAATGTTGCTCAGTTATAATCCACTCTTCTTTTGCAACCTCTGAGCAACTAGAACCAAAAGAATTCTCTGAAATATTCCAAATAGTTATTATATCCAAGAAACTGTTTTAAACATCTCCAGAGATAGTTTCATCGTTGATGTTTTTGAACAATCTGATATACATATTATTTAATTTTTGTTTGTTTTCAGCTGTTTAGGAACTCCAAATCAGAAATTATCATAGACACTTTTCTTGCCATTTCCTTCTTTTCAGTTCCTAATTCAGGCTCCTCTTCACCCTGCCTTATTACTATAGATTGGGCTGGACATATTCATTGCAAGGGCGCACTGAAGCTGTCCAGTCACAGTAAGGCAGGCTTGGAATAATTGCCAAGCCGATCTTGCAGAGAGCTTCTGGGCTGTTTCTCTCTCTCTCTCTCTCTCTCTCTCTCTCTCTCTCTCTCTCTCTCTTTTCTCAAAACAAATTGTCTTCGGAGCACAGTAAAAATCTAGAGATGTCCTGACCTCCCTCCCAAAGGCACTGGGGCGTCTCCTGCTTCCTCACTTAACACAATGAACTAACATGCCCTTGGTGCCTGCCGTGTGCGTCATGCGCCTCCTCCAGCATCCCTCCCTCTGGAGAGTTATGAACTGTGTTTGAATCGTTGCTGGCCTCCTACAGTTCTGCCTTTACCTGTAGATCACCTGGCCTGCCTAATACATTCCCACCTCATTACATGTCCCTTTAGCAACCTGCGCAGTCTGTACAATAAATGCAGAAAGCACACCAATTACGTGTGTATACACTTTGTCGCGTGTTTTCCAAGAAGCCTCTCAGTCATCAAAAAAAAAATGGGGAATATACACATTAATTTCTGTAGTTATGAAATGACAACTTAAGAGTTCTCTTCTTTCCCATCATGGTCTCAATTCTCCAGTGATAGCCCTGACCATTCTAATTTAGACCCCTTCCATAGTGTGTGTGTGTGTGTGTGTGTGTGAGAGAGAGAGAGAGAGAGAGAGAGAGAGAGAGAGAGAGAGAGAGAGAAGAAGAAGAAGAAGAAGAAGAAGAAGA
>NW_026074339.1:0-1649 GCF_014885135.2 Alexandromys fortis
TAAGGTCTTGGGGAAGCTGTTCCCGGGGACTTGGACCTGTAATCCCACCTCCACGGGAAGCTGAGACATAAGATTGTCAAGTGCCAGTGAGAGCAATTTAGTGAGACCTCTCAAAATGAAAAATACCCAAAAGCCTGGGAATATAGCTCAGTGGTAGCCCTTGGCCTAGTAGGAGCAAGGCCCTAGGCCCACCCTACCCTACTCCCCCTCCCCCCAAAAAAGAAAAACAGGTCTTAGTGAAGCTTTCAGGGATTTAGATTATGGCCCTTTTTGAAGAGAGTCACACTTCTGAGTCCAAACTAAGAGAGCTATAATTACAGCTTGCTGGAGTAGTTGTCCAGAGCAAAAGAAAGCATCAATTTACTTGTAAAGTTCTGTAAGCAGACTGTCCCCCTAAAGTAGCTGACTAGCTGGTGGTACTCCCACAGCTGTCCCTGCTTTACTTTCTTCCCATGCTCAAAGTCAGATATGTTCAGTTCTTTCCACATAGCGCTCTTCCAGCTCGACTGTTAGGGACAGATCTTAAAGATGGTTTGGGGCAGGTTCTACACACGGGGGAAGGACCATTCCTGTTGACCTCCAGATGGAGAGTGCGCTGCCCTGTGGCTTGTCAAGCCCATGGGAGGACCTGTGTTAACTTGCATGGGCAGATGCGCATGGAGGCTGTTCAGATTTACAACAGGGAGGAGGGCAGGCATGAAGAGGAAGTGGAAAGCCTCTGGATTTTTCTACGATGGTGTACAGAGGCTGCTGAACCGTGGGAGTGGAGTGATACCCCTTTAGGATGCCATACCGAGCAAAAAGCCTCCAAAAAATCCTCCAGTTACTAATACATTCTGCTTTATGAACGACACCAACTCCTCAGCTTTGCTATTGACCACAGTTGGTAATTGAGAACTCTTCAGAATCTTCAAATGTTCCTTGGCCTTTTTCATGTCCTTCTCTACGCGATTCCAGTCAACTTTGATGTGGCCAGTATGGTTTGCGAGCTCAAGGAGAATAATGCCCCCTCCCACCGCTGTGGCAGCCAGCTTTCCAACTTTCTGGAATATGAAGCCAGTGCACCAGCCCGTGATGCCGCCAAACAGGAGCTGGGTTGCCACACTGTACTTCTCGCCCGCAGACCGTGTCTCCTGCCCAAAAAGTTTGCGCCACCAAGGCTGGTTTTTGCCAAATTCTGTAAGATCCAATGCCTCATAAGCATCAAAGTGCTCTTGACTGTTAGTGGCCATATCTGTGAGCTGCGAGTTGCGAGAGGACAGCCGCAGAGGGTCAGTAGGGCAGGAGATAGAGCGCTTTGCGGTTACGTTGGTGGTGGTTGTGGTCGTTGTCATGGCCTGCTGACCTTCCGCATGTGGGCAGATGTATCCATTCCCACGGCTGAGGGGAAAGAGGGCAGGTGGAGCATGCGCCTCAGCTTTTCTTCAGGGGGAGCTACGTCATAAAGCCACCTTGGCCTTTATCAAACTGCGTGTTCTAAGGATCAGAAAAGGCTAAAACTCACTCGGTGTTCCATATTTATTAGACTGGAAAAGTAAAGTATATTGTAAATACTAGTTGAAAGATTTGTTGGGGTTTGCAAAAAAAAATTGATTTCAATTGAATACTCAAGCTAAAGACAAGATTTGTTACAAAGTACAACCAAGCCT
>NW_026074340.1:0-1660 GCF_014885135.2 Alexandromys fortis
GAGAGAGAGAGAGAGAGAGAGAGAGAGAGAGAGAGAGAGAGAGAGAGAGAGAGAAGGAACAAGACAGGGAGAGACAGAGAGACAAATGGGAGAATATTAGTGAGGATTATGCAAATTTGCTTTGAGTTTAAACATTCTATTATGGATTACCCATGCTGTCGCTTTGCATAGCCATCTTTAGCCTAAGTGATGCTGGAAATAATACAACCTTCCCAAAGAGGCTCTGTGGCTTAATACAGGTTTGCGAATAAGACACATTGGAAAGCTCTCAAATTTCTTCACTGAAGAAAAAGGTTAATGTGGTTCCAGACAGAGGGCAATGCACTGATCAGCATGACTTCAAACAAGGAGGCAGGTCTTGTCACAGTGTTTACAGTATGTCTCAGAATGATCAAAACAGTGCTGATTTTACTCTGGTCTTTTTTGTTCATTAAGGAAGATTTTCTATTTAAAAAATTCTTCTGGAAAACAGTAATTGTTGGTAAATTATTTCATGTTTAGCTTCATTATATACACTTAACTTAATGGTACTTAAGGGCTTTTCATTTTAAATATCATTTCACACATTAATTTTATAGAGTTCATATGGAAATAAAGGATTATGGATCAATTTGAATGGCTTGGTGGCAAAAGCACTTGACAACAAGCCTGAGGAACTGATCCCAAGACTCGCATGGTGGAAAGAAAAAATGACCTACTGAAAGTTGTCTTCTGACCTCCACATGAATACTGTGGGCCAACCCATCTGCTGCATGCACATGCAGACAATATCCATAACAAAGTTTTCAAAAGAAAATGAAGAACTTGAAAGACAAACTATGATTACAATGACCAGGAAATAAAACTTAATAGTAATGGAAAGACATGAGAGAGGGAAGGCATATTCTATAAGCTAATATGGCCAGCCAAAGAAATATACCCTGACCTTGAGAACAGAGCCAATTCCCTGACCCTTAAACCAAAGAAACATGCTGCCCCTGACCAACTGAGCACATAGATAACCAATCCCTGAGCATGAAAACCAACCAATCCCTTAACATGAACCTAACCAATCCCTGAACACGAAATTCAGCCAATCTCTGAATTTGTCCAAACTCAGGGATTGAAATCTGGCCAATTACCACTCTGAAAATCTTCACCCTGAAAAAAACTGCACCTTAAGAAACCCTATAATAGTCCTCTACCTTTTGAGTTTGGAGCTGCCATTAACACCCTGGCAGAGGCAGCCACTCTCCTGGATTTCCCCCTCCCAATGAATCCCTTGAATTCTTTCACAGGAGCAGAGCAAAGCAGAGTTGTAACAACTTTTTTCAGAGCAGAACAGAGCAAGCTGTAATGGCTCTCCCCAGAAAGGATGAGAACTGCTACATCTCTACCAGGAAACCTGTAGGTATTGTCTGGCATCCAATGGCCAGGATACCTTTCCCTCCAGAGCTGTAACACTTACATGTTCATTTTCAGGAAAGAAAGACCAATGTAAATGGAACTAGAATGCCATTACTTCTCACCTCACAGGGAACAGTCAATTGAACAAAGTCTCAGAAATTCACCTTGAGAGATATCTATGAAAGAATATCTATGTCTTTCTAAATAGTATTGTTTAATCCTGCCTCTGCTTTCCTAATCATTCTCTCTCTCTCTCTCTCTCTCTCTCTCTCTC
>NW_026074341.1:0-1588 GCF_014885135.2 Alexandromys fortis
TCGGGAGGCAGAGGCAGGCAGATCTCTGTGTGAGTTTGAGACCAGCCTGGTCTACAGAGCTAGTTCCAGGACAGGCTCCAAAGCCACAGAGAAACCCTGTCTTGAAAAACAAACAAACAAAAAAAAACACTTAGGAAAATATCTCTAACAATACGGGAAATGCAAATTAAATTTTTTGAGAGTCCATCTCATCCCAATCAGAATGGTTGTCATCTAGAAAACAAGTAACAGAAGCTACATCCCTAAAGATGTAGGGAAATAGGAACCCTACGCACTCCTGGGTGGGGATGTAAACTTATGTAGCCATCACAGACATCAGGAGGGATTCCTAGAAACACTGCAATATAACTGCTGTGCGGCCCAGCTGTGCAACACTAGGGCATGCATCTGCAATAGAACTGCTGCATGGCCCAGCTGTGCAGCACTGGGGTATGCATCTACAATAGAACTGCTGCATGGCCCAGCTGTGCAGCACCAGGGTATGCATCTACAATAGACCTGCTGCTTGGCCCAGCTGTGCAGCACCGGGGTATGCATCTGCAATAGAACTGCTGCATGGCCCAGCTGTGCAGCTCTGGGGTATGCCTGGAGGACTCTTAAAGGCCTCTCACCACAGAGATACTTTCATACCCTCATCTACTGCTGCACTGTTCACAATAACCAGGAAATGGGGCCATCTTACAAGCCCATCGACGGATGGGTGGGGGAAGAAAACGTGGTGCATAGACACAATGGAACTGTGTTAGCCCTAGAGGGGAATGAAATTATGACGTTTGCAGGAAAGTGGATGGAACTGGAAATATTTATTTCATCAAAATAAGCCAGACGCAGAAAGACAAAGACTGTAGAAGGCATGAGGTCCACATTCATACAGAGTACTAGAGAATCCAGAATTGTTAAATACGCAGGCTTCTTCTCCAATAGGAGAAACCAACACCTGTTCAAATGGATGGCTGGAGTGGATGTTGTTTAGTAACCAGGTAATCTTTTGTTGTTCTGCAGAGCCAGGCCCTTTCCTGGATCCTTTTAATCCTGGGCATTGTTTCTCAGTCAATAGAACCTATCCTTATGGAAGAGGTCCCAAGTACTTCGCAAGAGTTTGCTATTGTGCTTATTGCAAACCCTTTCTCCCTCTACTGTTAACCTGAGCATTGTTTCTTGGTCATCAGGACCCATTCTCGTGCTAATAACAAACCCTTCCTTCCTTTGCCCTTGTCCTGAGCTTTGTTTCTGCCCACAGAGCCCATTCTGGTGGAAGAGGTTTTAGGTACTTTGCAAAGGACATGTATTTTGCAAAGGTGTTTCAATGTAGTCATGCCCTAAGCTTTATTGTGATAACTGTCACCAAGAAACTTTTTCCAAAGTTGTATTGTGTTTAAATATGTCAACAATAAACCTGCTTGGGGTTCGACTCCAGGAGTTTGAGCCAGCCCTGCTAACTAAGTTGTGCTCAACCGGGTTTTCTCCTTATCTGTTGCAGTCCTTTTTGCTGTGGACAGTAGAACTTTCAGGGGTCCCCTCAAAAGACCAAGTTTTCTCTCATATGCAGGACTTAGATGTATGTGTGTGTGTGTGTGTGTGTGTGTGT
>NW_026074342.1:0-1647 GCF_014885135.2 Alexandromys fortis
GAACCCCAACAGAAAAAAGCAAAACTTCGCCCAGCTCAGATCTCCACCCTCAGGGGATTATACACAACAAAACAAAAAGGGCCAGCTCCTTCCAACCACCTGCTACCCAACCAGGAAGGCAAAAGCAGAACATGGCAAGTGATAAAAAAAAAGGAGACAGAGTTGGCTCAGCTTCTCTTCTGCAAATCCATCAACAACATTGCTCTCAGATGCTGAAACACAAATCCATGCACATTCAGGAAGATGTTCATCAATGACCTACAACATACACAAAAGACATAGCCAACCTGAGGGTCAGATTCTTCTACACATGTCATATGTGGAAACAGAGCCAGGGTTTATGAATATAACTAGTATAAAGAGATAGTATGAATCACCCAAAAGTCAAAAAAATAAATAAATAAAACTAACGGACATATGCACAGGACAATGATGTTAGGTAAAACCCTCTCTTTTCTATTTCACCTCTGAATGTTCCAATATCCCTTCCAGAAAGAGATTATAGCTCAGAAATAGGAGGGGAGAATGAAACAGACAGAAAGACATGGAAAATACTCAAGAATGGCCTTAATCTAAGAACTTATTCCTCCATATGATGGTTTATGCTACATGGGAAGGAGGGAAGTGGGGAGGGAAGAAAGGAAGGAGGGAGACATGAAGGAAGACCAGACCTCAGGTCTGTAGACTGTGACTAGGACAGGAAGCAACTAGTAAACAAACGTCATCATGAAGTCCATCATAAAAGGGCGACTTACCCTCAAGTGAAGATTCATGGCCTCTCAGGAAAGCCTGGCCGCCCTGAGCCCTGCTACCCTGCCACTGGAGCAAAGGCCTCTTTACCCTGCCCTGGCAGAGCCGAGTCACAGGCCTTCCCTCTCCTTCTATTCTCCTGAACTCACACAGATAGTTCTCTGATTTCCTCTCCCTAGGTTGAAGCCAACATTGGCAAAAGAACAGTGCCCGTGCCTGGAAGTCGACTGCCTCCAGATCCCAGAAACGCCACCATTTCTGTAACCATGTCCACCTCAATGCTGAAGACACTTCTAGTTTATGTGGCCAAGCAGAGCTCTGTCAAGGTGAGTGTCTTTCATCAGCCCCAGGTCTGTGCCACTCTGGACATGAGCTGAGACTGTCACTTCTGAGGGAGAAAGTAGAGATGTAATTGAGATCTGAAGGGGTGTTTCATTTTGTTTTTTCTTAGGGGGTTGGTTGGGGGCTTTTTGGTTTCATTTTGTTTTTTGGGTTTTGTTGTTGTTGCTGTTGTTGCTGTTTTCAAGATAAGGTTCCTTATGTAATAATAATCCTGGCTGTCCTGGAACTAGCTCTGTAGACCAGGCTGGCCTCTAACTTACAGAGATCTGAATGTCTGTGCCTTACTTTGAAAGACTTGATAGAAAGCAACATTTCACAAGGGTTCCGCCTCAACTTCCATCCTCTGAACTAAACAGAGGCAAGAGGTGAGTGTCCCTGTCATTTCTTCTTCTCAGTTGCACCAGGCCCAAGCTGGGAGACCAAGCCTAGAGGACCAAACTCAGTATCTCAACCAAGACTGAAGAGCACATGCTAGCTCATGATATAGCACCTCCATCCTCTTCCCCAAACTAACTGAAGTCTTCTTCACAACAGATGAATGACCTGGAAGCCAAC
>NW_026074343.1:0-1647 GCF_014885135.2 Alexandromys fortis
AGACCAGCCTGGTCTACAAGAGCTAGTTACAGGACAGGCTCCAAAACCACAAAGAAACCCTGTCTCGGAAAAAAAAAAAAAAACTGGCAAGGTGGCTCAGCAGGTAAAAGCACTTGCTGTCAATCCTGAGGTTTGAGCCTCAAAACTCCATACAGTGGAAGAACAGACTCCCCAAAGTTGTCCTTAGAGGCATACCCGAGTGCACGTGATCACACACACATACCCCATAAACAAATAAGCAAACATGCATGGAGTCTAAAAGACATGTCAGACAGGTTGGCTGGCAGCAGAGTGGTTAGAAACTTCTGGAGTCTATTCTTCTGATACTAAGGCAGAGCTGTTGCTACCTGTAGGACGTTCTGGGTTCTGTGAATCTGAAGGAAAAAAAAATGCTGATTACAAAGTCCCAGGGACTCACATCTTTTTAGTTCCTTTCCCACGAATGGTTGAATCTGTGGATCATTGTTAGGACAGAAAAGGCTTCTTTTCGGTGGAGAAGGGGGAAGATAGCAAAGGGCTACTTTTCTAGGACATAGATAATGAAAAGCTACTATTCCAGGGTGGGCGGGGAAGATAGAGGCAACTTTCCCTGGGAGACAGGAAAAGGAGAGACATTCTCTAGATAATAGTTTTCAGTTCTCAGGGGGCTTCAGTCTTTCCTAACAAAGCCCGTGGAAACCAACAATATATTGCACAGCCTTGTAGCCTTCAGAGTGACTTTTAAAATCAGTGGAAAGCTTGCAGCCTAGAGGGTTCACTCGTCTCCCTCCCCTTGCTAACAGCCCCCCCCTGACCTGGAATTGCCCCCTTTCAGGTTTACAACTCTTTCTATATGTTGCTCTTCCCCAGTCCACAGATAGATCCAAGACTTAGAACAACACCTAGGGCAAATTTAAAAGGATATTTGATTGGCACTCCCGTGGGATGGATATGTATTTTAGTCCCAATGACATGAAATAGGACTCCTCCTTGGTCCCATGATCCTTATGGTTATGGACAAGATGATCTTTTGAACAAGGTCAGAATGAGACATTTTGCCAGTGTGTATGTACCATTAGTTGGTTAAATTCCCTGAAAATAACTTGTATTTAAAATAGGCCATTTTTTAAAAAATAAGAACGGGCATTAAGAGCTGGGGAGATGGCTCAATTGGTAAGCTGCTTGCCTTGAAGGCACAAGGATCCAAGTTTGTATCCACAGCTAAGCAAGGTGACAATGCCTGTAATCCTAGCCCTGAGGAGACAGAAACAAGGGGATTTCTGGAGCTCACTGACCAGCAAAGTGTTGTCAAATCTTTGAGCTCTGGGTTCAGAGAGAGACCTTATCTCAAAAGATAAAGTGGAGAGCGATAGAAGAAGAAGATAAACCATATCAACCTTTGGCTTACACACAAGCACGCATACACGCGCGTGTGCATGCATGCATGCATGTATACACACATGACAATACTTAGATATGCATACACCATATACCAAACTACATATATGCAAAAAAGAATTTATGTCAAAAATTAGAGTTGAGATGGAAAATGCAACAATGAAAGCACTAAGTGTGGCTGACCCAAATACAGTGTCCCTCCTGATGGAGATGGCACAGTGTGGCAGAGATCAGACGTAAATGGATCTGATGAAAAGTGAACTAAGAGCC
>NW_026074344.1:0-1642 GCF_014885135.2 Alexandromys fortis
GAGGAGGAGGAGGAGGAGGAGGAGGAGGAGGAGGAGGAGGAGGAAGAGGAGGAGGAGGAGGAGGAAGAGAGAGAGAGAGAGAGAGAGAGAGAGAGAGAGGAGAGAGAGATCACTGGGAATGGTGTAAGTCCTTGGAAACCTCAAATCCGATCCCGAGTGACACATCTCTGGCAAAGCCACACCTCTAATCTCTCGCAAACAGCTCCACCAAATGGGCACCAAGTATTCAAGCATACAAGCCCGCAAGGGCCAATTTCATTCAAACACCACGATGCATGTGTGATACATGCACACCTCATGCTCAAAGGAGCCAGAAGAAGCAACAGATCCCCCTGGAACTTTAGTTATAGACAACTGTGAGCTGCCATATGGATGTTTGGTATTGACCCAGGGTCTATGGATGAGTAGCAAGTGCTTTAACTATTGAGCTGTTCCTCCAGTCCCCTATTTTGTTTCTTTATCTTTTAAGGGCAACAAGTAACAAGTATCAAGGATGAGTCACTGTCCATCCAGGGCTATGAATCTGAGAGGGAAAGCAACTGGTTAAGCATTCAGTAGCTGTTGTCCCTGGGCTAAGCCTTATGGTTGTGATAGGAAATGCAGACTCTGTGGTAGGATATACTAGGATAGGGTCAGACTGTGGGCATCATTTTGGAAACATTTCAGTTTGGTTCAGTAGGTCCAACGTCTGTCGGATTGACATTGGAAAGGCTTTTTTCTTTCTTCTCTATTTTGTGCTCCGCACCTAGGTAGCCTCAGGCTCATGAGTAGCACATGATTTCCTAGGTTCTGATACTGCACAAATATGGAACTGTTGTATCCACAGGCTAACATTAATGAGCGGTCGTGTGTCGGGTGCAACACCCTTCACGCCTTACTTGGTTTCATCTCTGGAAGAATGCTGCCACATGGGTGTTATTATTTTTCTACTTTCTAGCTATGGAATGAGGCTGTAATGGAGTTTGATGGCTTATGCTGGGTCACACCACCTCGACACCCAAGCCTACATTCTTAGTCACCAAACACTCTGCCTGTCAGTTATATTGCTTCTCTTTGTCTTTGTCATGAACAACATGGACGTTACCAGAGTGACAGCCACAATCCCAGGGACTGGTCAAACTGGAGAGGCACGGATGGAACCAGAAAGGCTACCCTGTATGATTTCCTTCTGGTCTTGAAATAATCAACTTCCATTAAAAAAATATTTATTTTTATATGTAGCTCTCTGTGCATGTATATGTGGTGGAGATGTGTGCACATGAAGGCCAGAAAAGAGTCCCATGCCCTGGAGCTGCAATTACTGGCAGCTGTGAGCTTCCTGATGCAGGTGTTGGGACCTGGACATAGGTATTGTGTAAGAACAGTACATGCTCTTAACGACAACTTTCTTTCTTTCTTTTTAGGTTTGAGTGTACTAGAAATTGTTGTTGTGTTGTTTTTTGAGACAGGACTCTCACCATAGTCCTCATGAGCCTGGAACTCAGTAAGGAGACAAAGCTTGCCTCAAACTGTGCCACCTTCCTGCCTCTCCCTTAGTGCACTACTGTAGGATGGGTGTGTCACCACCACACCCTGCTCTCTCCTAGAATTAAAAAAAAAAAGATTTAAAATTATTTGTATTTATGTATGTGTGTGTGTGTGT
>NW_026074345.1:0-1649 GCF_014885135.2 Alexandromys fortis
GGTCTCTGTGTCGTGAGTTCAATCTCCAGGCCCTTGCCCGGACTCGCATTCGGTACAGCTGCGCGCGAACTGTACCGAGGGTGTAACACCAAAACTGGGTGTTACAGGAGCCCAGCAAGAAAATCTGGGATGGACTAGGTGCTTGCTCTCTCTGGGTAATTCCCGGGGAAATAGCAGAACTTAGATGCTCCATTCTTGTGGCGTGAGTTTTCCCTTATAATATGTAAAAATATAATTGTTTATCTTTAAGGTAGCCTGATCATTTCATGAATCGAGCTAACATCTACATAAAGTGGTGATATATTTTTTTTTAGGGCTTAGACCTCCACCATCATATATTTTCAGTATCTTTGCATCCACATGTCTTTTTTTTTATTTACCTCTATTCATAAGCAAAAGGAGGGAAAAGGATGATTAAGTCTGAGAATACTCTATGGTCTGTGGAATAAACATAAATACTTAGAAGATGGCTGGATGCTGTGATAATTTAGCTAAAGAGCAGTCTTGGTTTCCTCCCTAGTGCACAAGACTGATTCATCATGGTATTTTGAACAGGTTTAAAGAAGTAGGTATGGGTTCCCTCATGTGGAATGGACTTCAGATACAACCACAAAGTGGTTGGTTACCCCCACCATGCAGTGACCCTATTTCCTGATGGGTAAATCTTGCCTACTACATTAATGTTGTAGTCTATAGAATTTACAGCTTTGTAAGACCATTCTTGTGTTTACACCCATGCCCTTACAAGAAACCTGTGCATCTCCATCTAAATCTATCAAAACTAGTGAACATAGAGGAAGTTTTATTTCTATATATTTTACTTCCAAAATATTTGGTTGTCGCACCCGCCTCGACCAGCAAGGAAGACAACACCGGAGCTCTTCTTGCAAGCAGTTTATTCAGGACCTTGTTCACAGCAATCTTGCTCCTTCTCTTTCTCTTTCTCTCCCTCTCTCTCTCTGGGCAAACCTCTCCCAGCCCTTAAAAAGGCACAGGCCGCCAACCCCGGATTGCCAGGTGGGCACTGACCATAGGTCCACGCATATGCAAGCAGCTGACAATCATGGCGTGATAATAGGATGAGTCAGGCCTTAGCCATATTAGGAGCTGATTATTAGAGAGAGCAACTCGCTTTCGGGATCACGGAGAGCAGGAGAGCATCATCAGGTGCGGCTCCACCCAGCTCTCTACATTTGGTGTCTTCAGAAATAAGTTCTTAATATCTAGTTCTAATGAGTAATTAAGAGGAATAACAAAAGCCTAGTTAGTTGCTTTGGGGTCTCTAAGACTTCCCTGAAAAATAAATCCAATAAACATCATATATTTCTAACTAAGGGTTTTTTTTTTTTTTTTTTTTTTTTTGTGATCCATTATTTTTAGGACCACTGTTGTATGCCTTATAAAATTTTCAGTCAGGGTATAAGATAAATTTCCAACATTTTTTTTTTCTCATGCCAACTTCATTTTGGTTAGGCCTTATTCTGCTTGTATCTTATTTCAACAGAAGACAATAACCAGAACATTACATTTATTTCTGATGAAGGGGTTTAATAAGAGTATAATAATATAAAGTTATATATTGTATATAAATATATTAATATAAAAGACATTTCTCTGTCATATTTAGTCAAAATTGTAGAACAGGTATG
>NW_026074346.1:0-1637 GCF_014885135.2 Alexandromys fortis
AAAAAAAAAAAAAAAAAGAAAAGAAATTTCTTAGAAAATTCTTCCTGTCCCAGACTCCTAAATTCTGGGATTACAGGCATGGGCCATCACATCAAGCAACATTTCTTGATAGGTGGCTTGCTTTTATAAAACAGAAAAAGTAAAGGGAGCTTTGAACTTCTTGGTTGCTTGGATGAAGAAAGATTATTAAAAAGTGGAGTGGAGGGCTGGAGACACAGCTCAACTGAAAGAGTGCTTGGTCAGCATTCACGAAGCCCTCGGTTCAATCCTCAGCACCAGATAAACCGGACATGGCAGGGCACCCCATGATTTCAGCACTCAGGAGGCAGAGGCAAGAAAAGCAGAACTTGCAGATCATCCCCAGCTATGTGGCAAGTTCAAGGACAGTCTGGGCTGCATGAGAGTTTGTCTCACAAAAATGCAGACCACAAAACTTTATTTATCCTATAAAGTAGAATTTCTCACTCTGGTCCTCAAGTCAAAGCATAAGGATCATCTGCTAACCTGACAGAAATAAAAATTTTGAGGCCCTTTCTTCACACCGTCTGATTTGGAAGTCTTGGAGTAGGGGCCCAGGAACCTGTCTTTGAATAAACCTAACAGGTGATTATTTTATTGTTGTTATTATTTTAGACAGGGTATCTTTATATAGTCCAGGCAAGCTAAACTCACCATCCTGCTTTACTCTCAGGTCCTGAGTACAAGGATTAAAGTCTTGTGCTAGCACACGCAGTATCCAAAACAGGTGTTTTGCTGCATGCTTATATGTAAGAACCACAATTATAGAGTCAAGAGGACATTAAAGGGCTGGAGAGCTGGCTCAATGCTTGCTACAGAAGAGGACCTGAGTTTTAATCCCCAGCACCAAAGCCGGGAGGTGGTGGCTCACGCCTTTAATCCCAGCACTCGGGAGGCAGAGGCAGGCGGATCTCTGTGATCCAGCCTGGTCTACAAGAGCTAGTGCCAGGACAGGCTCCAAAACCACAGAGAAACCCTGTCTCGAAAAAAACAAACAAAAAAAAAATCCCCAGCACCCATGTAAAACCAGGGCAAGGTGACACACTGCATAGTCTAGAATCACATTATTCGTAAAGGAGAAAGACAGTTCCCAGAGGCTCAGAGACTAGTCAGTCTAAGCTAACTGGTGAACTTTAGATTCCATGAATTTTTCTCAAATAAAGACAGTGATAGAGATGACACCCAACCCGATCTCTGGCCTCACAGTCAAGGCTACTCACTACATAAACATATTTCACACACCCGCATGCATGCACGCACACACATTCAAATCTGTCCCATGGAAATGGCCACTATCACCAAAAGGAATGAAACACGATCTGAATCCCTGCACTTGAGTTCTTCTTGCTCTAGGTGATAGAATTTTCAGATATTCTTTTTTATCCCATCTCCTAATCAAATGGAATCCCCTGAACAACTAATTAAAAATTTGAGTTTACAAAGGGCTGTGCCACCACACTAATGCATTTACTTAGAAAAAAAGCAGTCTGAGCCTGGTGATGGTAGCACACGCCTTTAATCCCAGCACTTGGGAGGCAGAGTTAGAGAACAGCCTGGTCTACAAGAGCTAGTTCCAGGACAGGCTCCAAAACCACAGAGAAACCCTGTCTCGAAAAAAG
>NW_026074347.1:0-1554 GCF_014885135.2 Alexandromys fortis
GTGTGCGCGCGCACTCGCACCTGCTGAGGCCAGAAGAGGGCATCAGAACTGCAGGAACTAGAGTTGCAGGTGGTTGTGAGTTTCTCAACATGAGTACTAGAAACCAAACTTGAGTCCTCAGAAGGAGCAAGCACTCTTAACCACTGAGCCATTTCTCTAGCCTCCAATGTTCATTTTCCACTTCTGATTTTTCTATCATTGTTTTGTGAAATCTTTATATCAAGCTGAGTAAAAAAATGTGCTGGAACTCTGCGCCTATCTGACACTTCTATAAATCTGAGATTATTTCAAAATTGAAAAAATCAAAAAATAATAAATCAGCCTTGGATAATAGAATCCCTTTCTAAAACTGTGTTATTACCCCATCATGAGAACTAGATTAATGTGAATAAAAATGAAGACTGAAGCCATTCCCCACTTCTAAGCTACACAGCTGGAAATTCACAGTTCCATGATTTGGTTAAAGCACACTGAATTTGTAATGTGCTCATGAAGCGTTTGCATGTTGTCTACAGATGTGCTAGCACTCAACATTTAGGAGACATTTGCTCTAGCATTTAAATACATTTCAATATCTGTTTGCATAGTCAGGGAGAGACAATGATAAAGAAAGAGAGATCAAATGTGGCCTATGTCTAGAAAAGAACACAGGACATCAAACTTTGTAAAGGTGAAGACAGACAGGCAATGCTTGAGAATACAGCAACTAGGCCTTCTCCACACATGCCTTAACATCTTTCCCTTCAGACCTCTACAGAGAAACAAAGCGCTGAGTTTATGAACCAGGGTCCAATTTGCTAGAAATTCACACAACTTATTTGTAGGACTTGGGACTCTTAACTCAACCCTTCCACACTTCTTCTATAATATAAAATACTTTCCAAGTTGAGGTAAACATCTCAAATAATAAAAAAAAATAGCCCTAGAAGTAGCATCCTGTGGATTTTGACAAAGACATCTAGTCAAGGAGAACTATCATAGTCAAGATACTGAACGGTCAAATTCTGAGTCTATAAATTTTCAAGATGAAATTTCTAGGGTCCAGGTAAGCATCCCCTGCAGGCCTAGTCCTCTCATGGTACTATCAGGAGGAGGTAAAATCTCTAAGAGGTGGGTCCTACTGCTCATTCCTTTGGCAATGAGGGTTGCCCCTCTTCCTCCCACTTTGATTCTCAGCTGCCATGAGACAAGCAGGTTTTCCCACCACACTCTAAGCCAGTGGTTGTCCAGTCCATGAGGCTGGATGTCTCAACTGGTCTTCAGTGTATGCCAGAACCCCTAAGAAGTAGGCCTTAATGCCAGGAAAGGAGTAAATTTGCTAATAAGGACAAGAGCAAGCAGGTACCAGTGATTACCCTTGGGATCCCACAGTTGGTTGATAGTCATGACTCATTGCCACTGCCCAGCCTCACAAAAGGGTATTGTACCACTTAGCACTGACCATCAAAACCATCAAAATTCAGACGGAAGTATGGTTTCTTTTTTATATATATACTTTTTTTTATTGAGAATAAGAAAAAAAAGTTTCCGCCTCCTCCCAGCCTCCCATTTCCC
>NW_026074348.1:0-1591 GCF_014885135.2 Alexandromys fortis
CCCCCTTCTGGCTTGCAGGCACACGTGGAAGGAATGCTATACACATAATATAATAAATAAATATTTAAAAAAAAAAGAGGAAAATTCTGAACAAAACTAGCAATTCACGATTTTATGTTGATCTTTTCTACTATACTTTCAGGATTTTGCACCATTGCTACACAGCCCTTCTCCACTGGATAATTAGAAATTAGGTATAGTCTACTCAAACTTAACGTCGTACCATTGGGCTTCGCAGGCTCTCGTCTTTCACTAACGGTTGATACACGGATAAAGCTTAGGCCTGTTTTGTGGGGTGGTGGGGGAATGTTCACCTTTTATCAAAGCAAAAATGTTTGAAGTTTTTCGAGTTAACCACAAAGGGGGAAAAGCAAGCCTTGAAAATAAAAGACAGCCCGTGGGAAATGGTCTTGAACTCCCAAAGCACCTGCAGAGTCGGGGAGATGTGGATTTGAGATGGCAGCAAGATCAGCATCACACAGGTGCTGTCCTCACTTCCTGTTCTTAGCAGACGCAGGCGTTTTCTCGTGACACCTGGCAGTGTATGGTTGCAGACAGCCATTTCCAATAACCAATAGCGTCACGTCCACAAATGCTTGGGAAAAGATTTGGTTGGGAAAAACCAGTAGGACATGGGGTTGAAAGGAAGTGATGTCCGGGTCTTAAACACGCATCGAGTCGTGGAGACAGTGCAATTTTTCTCTTGAAGGTAGAAAATGGCATCAGAAGGGATGTGCGTAGAGAAAGGGGAGGGTCATGATGGATCAAAGAGAAGAAATTGAAGGTACTGTGGTGCTCAGAATCAGAGGGACACTAAACAGGATGTGTCTGAATCGAGCCCATTGGAACTTGGCAACCAATCAGTTAAAAAATGCTTAGAGAGATGATAATATTGAAAATCATTGGCACCTCTACTTTGGTGTGTAGCGGTGTGGGGACCCAGACAGAGAACATGAGAAGGTAAACACATTTGAGGATGGAGACGTAGTCAAAGCAGATGGGGTTTGGTTTTGCATCTCAAATGTCAATACAGTATATGGACACCTTTGGACTGCTGGCTTGGGTCAATACTGTGAATATTGGAATTTAAAGAGAAATTCGGTTGATTAGATTTGTGAATTCCCAGTGTAAAGGTTACCTGCCTCAGAGATGATCAAAAGCAATGAAATTGCATGGGGGAGGAGGATGGAGACAGAGGAGGGAAGGGGAAGAGGAAGTGGGGGGAGTTGGCATAACAACACAACGCCATAGGGAGCCTAGAGGGCGGGAACCATAACATAGGCTGGCAGCGGCAGCGTCTTGTATTCAGGGTTGGACTTCAGACATTTAAATCCTGGAGAGTATTCAAAGTGTAACACGGATAATTAAAGGGTTAGGAAAAAATACTGAGATATGAACAGTTGCTGTCTTCACTCAAAAATAGATGAGTACCCTGGATTCCTGTCTCTAGAGGTCAGTAGAAGAGAAGAAGGGATTCTGTTGGAAACTAAGATCCACAAGATGAGGATGAAACTTTCTGGGATGGAGGTTAAGTATCAGAGCTGGATTTGGTGGCTTAAGTTGCCTATAGGTTGTGAAAACTTTTTTTTTT
>NW_026074349.1:0-1651 GCF_014885135.2 Alexandromys fortis
CTGGAACTAGCTCTGTAGACCAGGCTGGTCTCGAACTCACAGAGATCTGCCTGCCTCTGCCTCCCGAGTGCTGGGATTAAAGGCATGCACCACCATCGAAGACCAGAGTGTGTTTCCTAGAACCCATGTTGAGTGTCTCACAACTACTGATAACTTTTACAGCTTTAGGAGCTCTAACACCCTCTTCTGGACTCTGTAGGTACTGCACTCACACACATACATACACGTGCACGCATACATACACACAAATAATTAAAAGTAAAATAAATCCTTACTATAGATAAAAATTAAGTATCTTTTCCTTAATTAAAAAAAAAGACTACCTAAACATAGACGTGGATGATTTCAAAATATGGCTGCCATATCAAGTTTACATTTTCATCTATAATTTATAAAATTTCATGCACTCACTGGCACATGCCTTTTAATTATAAAAAGGCAGATCGTGAACCTTCCTATTCTTGACCTCCTTCATTATCACTAAGGCTAAGCTGGCTGGCTGGTAAATCCCACAGGGTCACTTGTTGTACCCCTACACCCCACCCCAGTCATGGTATTACAGGCATGTGTTATGAAGCCTGGGATATTATGTGGTTGCTGGGATCCAACTAAGGCTCGTGTGCTTCTGTGGCAAGCACAATTCCTGTTCAGAATTCCCTTTAAGGAAAACACGGTTTTAATTCCCTAAATTAGACGCTGTAAAGCAGGAGCAACCGAACACCTAATAGGATGGACAGGCTCTAAAAAGACAACTGAGAGCCGACTGCATTTAAAAAAAAAATTATCACTCTCTGGGAAAGCACAGGCTGACAGGCAGAGACAGATCATGGGGGAAAAAAAAAAAACTAGACTTCTCTGGAAGGTAAAGGTGAACACTGTGTCCCTCAAAAACCTAAGCAATTCCTTTCTTCAGAAACAACCTTTGTCCCACCTTGCCAAGGGCCGTGCTAGGGTGTTATTTCAACACAGAGGGCAAGTAGCATCATTTCTCACAGGAAGTGATTAGCATGGCAAATCTTGGAAAAGGGAAGTGCCTATTAAGCTAGCCACGGGGACTTGACCAGGAAGTTTTCATGGTCAAGGACTGAAGGGAAGTGAAGACAGCCAAATCAGGAGCTGAGGCAGAAGGCTTCTTGTATGCGCGGGGCTGGCTTTAAAAGTGGGATTCATGAGAGGGTGGCTTAGGCATGAGGAGCAACGGGACCACTCACGGGAGACCTGCCTTCCAGACCAAGGACACTGAGGCTTTGGAGAGGAATCTGCGGGGACTCTGATTGGCTTTGAGATGTCTCTGGTGTGAAAACGTCCGAGAGTTGATGGTGGAGATGGCTACTCTAATCACGACGTGCTAAATATCACCAAAAGGCAAATTTTACGTAGGTGACTGGTGTGGTATGCGAAATATAACTTAATACAACTGCTATGTAAAATGTTTTTCCTCAAATGAATGTCCACTCCAGCTGGCTCCATTTGCCTAAGCTCATTGACAGTCTCTTCTGATTGCTTGCTTTTGCTATTACAAACGATACTTTGATAAAACAGATAATAGTCCAGGCTGCCCCCCCAATCCCTGTTTGAAAATGACTTGCACTTGGTTGTGTGTGTGTGTGTGTGTGTGTGTGAGAGAGAGAGAGAGACAGAGAGAGACAGA
>NW_026074351.1:0-1631 GCF_014885135.2 Alexandromys fortis
CTCTTGAATAAGGTATTGTGATTGTGCAGCTAATTAAAAAATGTAATGTACAATTAAGAAATAAAGGTTAATAGATAATCATCTATAAATGTCAAGCTTGTAGTCAAGTTAGTTAGATTTTCTAGATATATAGAGATATATTTCAGTTAAATAGGTATTCTTCAAATCTTTCAAAGACTACAGAATATGGTATTTAAAATGTTTTAAGGACTTAGAACTTTTCATGACAGTGACACACAACTTTACTTGGCAGCACCAATTACTTCAGGAGGATGATGGGCATCAAAAAGCCCCCTTATGGCATTGGTTAACCTCTTAAGCAAAAGACTGCTCTTGCCTGGACTGTTAGATGAACACAGAGAAATGATTGTTTAACTTGCCTATAGATGATATGATCCATCAGGGTTCCTGCTTCATAAAATGACTACAAAATATTCTGCAGGACATAGAAGAAAGCAACTGGTGACATTGTTATTACAAGGTAGAACAGATCTTCAAATTTTCTGCTTCATGGAAATGTCTGCTGGATACTATGAGCCTATACGCTGAAGATGGATACCCCAACAATACAGAAGAACTTTGAGTGACTATCCAGGCAATGAGATGTCTCTGTCAATTCTAGAGTTTTGAAAGTTGCTTACACTGTACTTCCTGTTTACTTAGGTAATTGTATATCCTTCTGGAGTCTTTGATGGAGTTGAAGAATTCATAGCTATTTTTATATTTTTCTTTAGTTATTATAAAAGATAAGGTAGGTATAAATATTGTAGCTGCAATTCTTACTTAATAACTATTTTGTTAAATGAAAAAAGGAAGATGAAGTGGAATTCCCCTCTGTATGCTATGAAGCCATTGGTGAATAAAGAAATTGCTTTGGCCTGTTGATAGGGCAGAACTTAGATAGATGGGGAAAACTAAACTGAATGCTGGGAGAAAAGAGGTTGTGTCAAAAGAGAAGCCATGTAGCCCTACTGGAGACAAATGCCAGAACTTTCCCTGATAAGCCACTGCCATATGGTTATACACAGATTAATAGAAATAAGTTAAATTAAATTATAAGTTAGCTGATAAGAAGTTAGAGCTAATAGGCCAAGCAGTGATTTAAACAATATGATTTCTGTGTGATTATTATGGGACTGAGCATCTGGGAAACAACAAGAAGCCTCCTCTAACAGGCTAACTAAAGCATTTATCTAATTATGCTTTGCCAATGAAAAAGGCGATGAAAGGAGACAGAGACAGAGACCCACATTGGAGCACCGGACTGAAATCTCAAGGTCCAAATCAGGAGCACAAGGAGAGAGAGCACGAGCAAGGAACTTAGGACCGCTTAGGACCGCGAGGGGGGCACCCACACACTGAGACAATGGGGATGTCCTATCAGAAACTCATCAAGGCCAGCTGGCCTGGGTCTGAAAAAGCCTGGGTTAAAACCGGTCTCGCTGAACATAGCAGACAATGAGGACTACTGAGACCCCAAGAACAATGGCAATGGGTTTTTGATCCTACTGCACGTATTGGTTTTGTGGGAGCCTAGGCAGTTTAGATGCTCACCTTACTAGACCTGGATGGAGGTGGGTAGTCCTTGGACTTCCCACAGGGCAGGGAACCCTGATTGCTCTTTGGGCTGA
>NW_026074352.1:0-1646 GCF_014885135.2 Alexandromys fortis
CCAGAGAGGATCTTAACCTGCGTCTGTCTGGAGTGGGAGCATCATGGCAACTCTTCCTCTAACCTTCTTTCTCCCAGAATTCTCTTCTGTATACTCCGCCTACCTAATTTTCTATCCAATAAAATGGGCCAAGGCAGTTTCTTTATTAATAAGAAACTATTCCCACATCATCCATCCACTAATGGACACTTGTGCTGCTTCCACCCCTTGGCTACTACAAATCACTAGGGACACGATGATACACATATCTGAGCCTCTGCTTCCAATTCTTGAGTACACACCTAGAAGCAGAATTGTCAGATCATATGGTAATTCTGCTCCTGCCCCACCTTTGAACCTCTTCCTTAACTCTTGCCCCCAATCAAAACATGCTCATCATCTGTCTTTTTCTGCAAGCAGCTGCTGTCAGAAAGCTGTTGCTTGCCAAGAAACTAACCACGACAATATATTAATAGCTGACAAGGTTTAACATCACCCACCTGGAGACAGGTACATTTTAATAGGAGAACAGTTTAAGAAAAAAAAAATCACTTCTGAACAGTCACAGGCTGGGGCTGGGATACAGGACACTGGGGCCAAAACTGACAAACAGTGCCTGGGAGCGCTGGTTATACTATTTCCTTGTTTCCACTCCCAGAACAAAGACTTCCCTTTGCCTCCTTCTTGGGTTCCATCCTGTTACCCCTCAGCTGTATTAAACCTCCTGCCATACAACCCTCCACCACAGCCACTGATATCATGGAGCTAGCCCGCTCAGTTCCAAGTGGAACCTGTCATAGGCAAGTTCTTCTGAGTTCTCAGTGTCCTTCATTACTGGCTCCAAAGTCTTGCCAGGGTCACAACACCTCCCTCTGGCTTTCACTCTCTCCAGACTCGCCCTCCCACTCCGGAGATGCACTGACTCAGACTCCCAGTACACTCCATGTCCTCTCAGGCCGTAAGCCGCATCTTCAGCTTCAGGTGTCCGTGCACTGACAACAGCCCAGAAGAGTTCTCCATACCCACAAAAGCTAACTGAGGACTCTGACTTCAACCTTCCTTCCCAGCTCCACTTTCCAACTTTCTCCTTAGTGCACTCCTGTCAAATTGTCTCCTGAACACAACCTGAGATGTTTCAGCTGTCTCTGCGCACTTAATCCTTCCACTCAAATGCCTCCCTCGATCTCCCCAAAATATCTCACCTTCTAACTCCCTCTGCCCTTTATCTGTCCTGTCACTACAACAGGCAGCACTTCGAGCTGTCTTTAAAAACTGGTCTCCTAAGCTGTAAACACTCTGCACCTCATTGCCCCTTCTTTCCCGACACCTCACCCTTTGCTCAGCATCCCAACCTCCCAGGTCCCCTTTAGTGTTACAGACACTGTTCTCTGACTCCTCCAGTCCTCTCAATTTGGAATACCCACCCCCCCACACACATGCACTCAGCCTCATACCCTGCTTCAGACCTTTCAGGGCCTGAAAGACACCTCCTTGACTCTTAGTTCCCCTTTACAGCTTTCCAGTGTCTAGTAGCTTGCAATTATAAACATATATTTATTTGATCAAGCTTATTGTTTAAATTTATTTGAATTACTTGCTTTCTATTTTATTCCTAAAATAATTGTGTCTGTACCATTCATATTTTAATCCATATATATAGATATAAA
>NW_026074353.1:0-1593 GCF_014885135.2 Alexandromys fortis
CAGAGCTACAGTACTGAAAACAGCTTAGTATTGGCATAAGAACAGACAGGAGGACCAATGAAACCGAATAGAAGACCCGATATCAATCCACACATCTTCTAACACCTGATCTTTGATAAAGAAGCAAAAAATATCAAATGGAAAAAGAAAGCATATTTAACATGTGGTGCTGGCATAACTAGATGTCAACATGTAGAAGAATGAAAATAGACCCATATCTATCACCATGCACAAAACTCAAGTCCAAATGGATCAAAGACCTCAACATAAAGCCAGCCACACTGAACCTTATGGAAGAAAAAGTGGGAAGTACACTCGAACACATTGACACAGGGAATTGCTTCCTAAATATAACCCCCGAAGCACAGACACTGAGAGAAATAATTAATAAATGAAACCTCCTGAAACAGAAAAGCTTCTGTAAAGCAAAGGACACAGTCAGCAAGACAAAACGACAGCCTAAAGAATGGGAAAAGATCTTCACTAAGCCCACATCAGACAAAAGTCTGAGTTCCAAAATATGCAAAGAACTCAAGAAATTGGTCACCAAAAGATCACATAATCTAATTTAAAAAAATGGAGTACAGACCTAAACAGAGACCTCTCAACAGAAGAATCTGAAATGATTGAAAGTCGCTTAAGAAAATATTCAACAAACATCCTTAGTCATAGAGAAATACAAATCAAAACAACTCTGAGATTTTTATCTTACTACTGTAAAAATGGCCAAGATCAAACACACTGATGACAACTTATGCTGGAGAGGTTGTGGGGAAAGGGGAACCACTTCTGCATTGCTGGTGGGAGTGTAAGCTGGTACAACCCCTTTGGATATCAGTGTGGCGATTTCTCAGAAAATTAGGAAACAACCTTCCTCAAGACCCAGTAATACTGCTTTTGGGTATATACCCAAAGGTGGTTCGATCGTGCCACATGGACATGTGCTCAACTATGTTCATAGCAGCATTGTTTGTCATAGCCAGAACCTGGAAACAACCTAAATGACCCTCGACTGAAAAATAAATAAGGAAAATGTGGTACATTTACACAATGGAGTACTACACAGCAGAAAAAAAAGTAATGATATCTTGAAATTTGCAGGAAAAATAGATGGAGCTAGAAAGCATCATTTTGAGTGAGGTAACCTAGATTTAGAAAGAAAATTATCACATGCACTCACTCAAAAGTGGCTTTTAGATATAAAGCATAAAACCAGCCCACAAATCACAATCCCAGAAAACCTAGACAACAATGAGGACTCTAAGAGAGACATACATGGATCTAATCTACATGGGAAGTAGAAAAAGACAAGAACTCCTGAATAAATTGGGAGCATGGGGACCCTGGAAGGGGGTTGAAGGAGAAAAGAGAGGCAGGGAGAGGAGCAGAGAAAAATGTAGAACTCAATAAAAAGCAATAAAACTTAAAAATAAAAGTATATTCAACAATCTAACAAAAAGGACACTGCCTCACATAAGATGGACAGTAAGGATCCATAGCCCGGGTTGTTCTCTCATCTTCATATGTATTCTTTATTTTTCTTTTTTTTTCTTTTTTTTGGCTTTTCGAGACAGGGTTTCTCTGTGGTTTTGG
>NW_026074354.1:0-1646 GCF_014885135.2 Alexandromys fortis
TCTGTCTGAGGAGTCTTACCTCACTTCCTCTTCCTCCTGTTTACTCCTCCCACCTATGTTTTAACCTATCAGGGCAAGCAGTTTCTTTAATTAACCAATGAAATCAACAGATTGATATATGACACTCCCACATCAGTCATATTCATTTTTCAGTGAAAAAAAATAATTTAAACAACTGCTAATGACAACTCTCCTCAGTTTTCAATAAACATTAAATTGAAGGTTATTTTTAGCCACTGTTCAATTCATAGTAGTCTCTAACTAGTTTGATTTATGCCTAGCCTCACTTTTACTATTTCACAAGTTCTGAGGCCTTGGCATCCTGGGGTATTTGAAAGGTAAGGTTTCCAGTCATGGTAAATTAAAAAGTTAAGAATGAACACTTATACACACATAAACTTCACTAGAGATAGGCAGTTCACAAAAAGGTGAAGATTTTACCTCTTGTTTTTCTAAAAAGTCATTACTTTCATCCCTGCTGCAGTTTTACCACGGGTGGTAGGGACTGGGAGGTGCAGGAGAGGCGAGCCTCCTAAGCAGCTACGGCTTCTCCAAGGACCTTCTCCTTTTTAAGGCTGTACTTTCATTAGTTCTGCTCATCATCCTTATCCAGGTCACTCTTGCCCCTCCTTGCAGTCACTGGAAAACAGACCTTACATTTTGAGAAGTATAAAAAGCTATACTTGTTCTGCAGGAAAGCAGGAATCTTTTTGGGTTTGAGGGAGGCATGGTGTTCTCAGGGCTTACTATTGAAGCATGAGAGGAAAACTAGAGTTAGGCAGAATGCTTCAGAGAAAGAAGTGAGAACTGGTAAAGCCAGAACAAGGAAAAAGCAGCGACAGACTTCTTGCAAAACCTAAAGGACTCCCATCACTATCTTTTGCTTTCTGAGAAAGACATGAAGCTTTACCCCCCCTCAATCCCCAGCTGCCATCAAAGGGAGTCTTTCTGCCTTCTTTCACACTAGGAATAACTTCTAAGACTGGCCAATATCTCACTCTAGCATTCAGTCAATATGAAATGTTTTCAGAGAACAGAAAATGTAAGTCTTAATGGAGACCATGTTACTCAGGTCATTTGACATTGATGCTGTTAGTACTCAGGGTATTATATGTATAGTTACAGTTAAACACATAGCCATTATTAAGTTCTACTCAAGATCATATTTAAAATAGAAATAGAGAATTAAGTATCATTCATATTTTACTCTAAGAATTTGTGATATATTGAATGGCTAAAATCTTCTTCATCATGACAGTATAGATCAAAATGAGCAAGACCACTCATTTTCTACCTGTGTGGATTAAATGACTAAACCATAGCTATATGTTTAGTACTTAATCCTTAGTTTTTGCTTTTGCCAGATATTACATATTCACCTGAATGGGACAGAATATTTGACCTATTAAACTTGAAGAACAAAAAGGCAGGGAACCATGACTGCTCTTTGGATAGGAGAGGGAGGGTGAGAGGAGTGGGGGGAGGGGGAGAAGAGAGGGGGGAGAGGGAGAAGAGTGGGGGGAGGGGGAGGGAAATGGGAGGCTGGGAGGAGGCGGAAACTTTTTTTTTTCTTATTCTCAATAAAAAAAAATATTTACCGTGTAGAAAGACGAACACTACTGTTTATAACTAGGAATGCAGCAAAT
>NW_026074355.1:0-1651 GCF_014885135.2 Alexandromys fortis
AAAAAAAAAACCTCAAATATTTAGCAGTTTTAATATTAAGAGCAGTTGAATTATGTGAACTGTGGGCCTATCAGAAACTTCCCACATTTTCCTTGTCATCTTAGAAAAGACTTACTGTTTTAGCATTAGACACGCCCACAGTTTGAAATTCTGAACATCTGTGTTTGTAGGGATGGAGAGAAATCTCGGTAGCCAGGAGCATTTGTTGCTCTTGGGGAGGACCTGGCTTCGGGTCCTAGCACCCATGTTGGGCAGCTCACAAAAGCTTATCACTGTAGCTCCAGGGAATCAGTGCCTCCGCCCTCAGTGGGCACCTACATCACACACACACACACACACACACACACACACACACACACACACGCGCGCGCGCGCGCACAGTGAAAGTACAATAAAGACCGGTTCCTTAAACATAGCAATTTCATCTCATACAGCTATGAGATACTGTGTATACATATATATAGTATAAAGTACATACATATAAAGTATAGATACATAGATCTATACTTTTTATTCTGAAAAGAATGCCTGTGGTCAGGGGGTATTTGCACTAGCAGTGCCGTTTCTTAGTTAATTGTGCATTTTTCTTGCACAGCCTGCGTTCACTATTGAGGCTCACTCTTTAAATGCTCTTGTCACTGCATTCTCTTGGCATCGTGGACAGCAGTGAAGTGGGGTGGGGACAGCCGTCTCTGCCTAACTGAAAGTCTCGAGACGGTGTGTGTGTAATAATATATTCTTGATGGGTGCTTCTGCGCTGTCATCATCCTGGCCAGATCAGATCCTCACTTGGCACACCCAATGCTCTAGCTCTGTGTGACCTAGATAGGAAACATATGGAGCTGCCTGTGGTATTTTTAGCATATGGGAAGCTTTCGGCCTAAGGCAAGATATACGGATGGCTCGAGGAAGCAAAAAGATTATCTTCGTGTGCGTGACCTAGAACGAAGGGATTTTTTTTATATGGTAAATTTTCAGTTTCTTCTGGGTTCTCAATTTTTATTGCAGTTGTTTGGTTAGCTCTTCAATAGTAAATTCTGTCTGGAAACAAATATGGCCCGGGCAAGAGTGGGGGTTTTGCCCGTTATCATATTTTGCACTGTTCATTGCCAGGCCGAATGAGCCTAAGCTCGGGCAGTGCCCCGGAATTGGCTCCCTGGATGGGACACAGCAGCCCACAAGCATTGCCTGTGACTTGCTGTCCCCCGGTTCCCGGCAGTGTTCCCATCGTGATTAAGAAAAAAGAAAACCATATTTTTTGTTCTAGTGTTCCCCAGATTTTCTAGAACCCACTTCCTAAAGTCATTTTATATACTGACCAGTAAATCCAGCACGGAGGCGGGGACCTTGGCCTTCATCAGCTGCTAAGATGTCTGCCCCAGGCGGCTCTCTACTATAAGCCAAGTGTGGCGCTCACAAGCTTCATGAGTACATTTCTACTGCAGGAAACAAATGTTTCCTTCACAATTTTAAATGTGTGTGACCGTGGGGACCTAACTCAGCACTGCTTTAGCGTGGGTCCAGTCCCTTGGGTTAGATCTCAGCAGAAAGAAGAAGAGGGGTAGAGTATGGGGAGAGAGAGAGAGGGAGATAGAGAGAGAGAGAGAGAGAGAGAGAGAGAGAGAGAGAGAGAGAGAGAGAGAGAGAGAGA
>NW_026074356.1:0-1592 GCF_014885135.2 Alexandromys fortis
CAACACTCAGTTCCATCTCCCGTCTGTTCTAGTTCACATTGATTAAATTTTCACGGAAGCTAAACGTGCACCTGTGAGTCAGCAGAATTTTTTTTTTTCAAGACAGGGTTTCTCTGTGGTTTTGGAGCCTGTCCTGGAACTAGCTCTTGTAGGCCAGGCTGGTCTCAAACTCACAGAGATCCGCCTGCCTCTGCCTCCCGAGTGCTGGGATTAAAGGCGTGCACCACCACTGGCCGGCCTCAAATTTTTATTACACCAATAAAGCATGACTTCTTCACACAGTGTAAAAAATATCCCACAACAGAAGTAGAAGGAGAGAACAGAGTTCCAACATGGAAAAAATGATGTCCCAGGAAATAATGTACAATCACATTGTTTATTTAAAGAATTGATGCAGAAGCTGGGATGAGGTACTTGGGTGGGAAGGATGAGTCGATCAGTCCAGTAGCCCAGCCAGGTGCCTCTTGTCAGGTTCAGCCATGAAGTCACGAACCTTTAAGCAGGGTTGCACATGCAGGAAATAATAAATTGCAAACCAAACACTCTCCTGGAAATTTTTATGTCTAGTAAGGACAACTGGACATATACGTTTTGTCATCATAGAAAAAAATCATTTATTATTTGTATGTCTTTTCAACTTTGCAAGCTAGGCAATGAGTTTTTCTGTTGTGTACTAATAATAAACTATATTGGTATCCTGACAACCATCTCCAAAGGGAGAATATTGGCTCAGGGTACATACAGAAAGAAAGCAAGCTATCACGTGGATTGTTAAAGTGGTTTTACTAGTTGGGATTAGGCAAGTTAGGAACACTTCTCTTATTTTTGTTAGCAACTGACCAGTTCTCTGCTACATAGTCTTGCTGCTCTCAGTCTGTTTTTTATTCTCTCGGTATATTTGAGGGTAGAATCTTAGTTCAACATTAGACCAAAATTGTAATAAAATGATTTAGAATTCTTTTTATTTGGAATACTGACACTGAGCTGCTAAAGAAATAATATAGTTTGGTGGGCTAATCCACTATGTACTTTTATACAAAAATAAATTGAACTGGTCTGTTTGACCTATTCTTAGTGACTATTACTTTACTAGTGTGAATAAGGAAAAATAAATTATCTTGGAAACTCGAGTCTTTCTCCTGTGTTTGTGCATGATTGATGAAGCAGCCTTTATGTGCCATACACTGTGAATTGCAGAAACAGCAACTTTAGTCCTTTATGAGACTGAGTTTTACTATCGAGTTCCCCCATAAATATCATGTTATAAATAAACTGTCCCTCAAAAGTGCTTCAACTGGATTCTATGCTGCTTTAATTGGCCTGCCACAGATGGCTATAACCAAATCACACAATTAGATTATCCTATTGTTATACATGTGCTCTGGAATTAGCAAGACACATGTGGCTTTTAACAAGAGGTTGTGGCAGAAAGGTGAAGGAAATCTTGATAAATGTTTTTTTTTTATTTTAATTTTTATTTTTTTAAATTTATTTATTTATTAAAGATTTCTGTCTCTTCCCCACCGCCGCCTCCCCTTTCCCTCCCCCTTCCCCTCCCCCAATCAAGTCCCCCTCCCTTGTCAGCATAAAGA
>NW_026074357.1:0-1644 GCF_014885135.2 Alexandromys fortis
AGAAATTATTTGCCAATTATATTTTATATATTGATTCCCTATATTGTATATAGGGAATCAATGTCTAATATTCTTAAGGAATTGCAAAACCTGCCTATAATCAACAACCAAAGTTTCAGTATGAAAATAGGCAGTACATGAACAGATAAAACTCAAGAAAAGAAATACAAATGACCAACAGGCATTTTAAATTGTTCTATGTTGTTAGATATCAAAGAAATTAAAATTAATTTGAGACACTCTATCTCATCTAAATTAGAATAATCATTACAGGAAAATAGACAATAGCAAATTCTGGCAAGGATGCAAGAAATAAGTGATCATTATTTACTGTTGGTGAGAGTGTAAACTAGTGCAAATACTGTGGAATTCAGTAAAGAGATTGCTCACAATATTGAAAACAGAATTACCATATAACACAGCTATATGATTTCCAATGTACTCAGTATCCTACCTTATAGCTATTTGCACATTCATGGTTATTACTGCATTCTTCACAATGATTAGTAGAATGAGCTTGCATATAGCAAATTAATGGAATGAAATTATGTTGCATATGCAGAATGGAATATGATGGAAGCAAAATAGATGAATCTGAAAAGTAGTATATTTGACACAATATATAACTCAGATTCAAGAAAACAAAATTCAAATATCTGGGTTAGTGATATGGCTCAGTGAATAAATATGCTTTTTGTCAAAACTAGTGAATTGATTTCAATCTCTAGAATCCAAATGCTAAAAGACGGGAACCAAACTCCACACACTGTTTTCTGACCTCCACACACATACTCTGAAACCTTTTCATTTTGCTTAGAAACTTGAATTTCAATATGCAAACAGTGAAATTTGATCATAATCTGCTGTCCTTCACAAAATTCAACTCTAAATAGATAAAGAACACTAAAATAAAAAATGACTATTTGAAAGTGCCACATTATGCTTCAATTTAAAATGCTGAAGGTATGAAATTGCTGATGAAAATTTCATAGTGAAAAAACAGGAATAACGGTCAGTTTAGATCTTGTAGCATTAACAAAAGGCTTCTGTAAAGCAAACATAACTGCCTTCTGAGAAGAGAAAGCTTAGAAAAAGAAGAAAAACTTTGACAATTGGACGTCTGACAAATAATTTGTGTCTAGAATATACAAAAAATTTTTAAAATTAATATTAAGAAATTAACAATCCAAATCTAAAATGGTCAGTGGAAATGACAAAAAGACAAAGGTCTTTAAACAATAACAATAAATGGTTAGAAAAGATATTTCAAAATGTTTACTATCTTTACCTACCTGATAGATTGCAACTATTTAAAGAATTCATCTTATCCCAGGTTGACTAGTCAAGAAAAGGAAACAAATGGCTACAAATGCTGGCATGGATATGAGGAAAAACAACTTTATACTCTTTTGGTTTGAAAGTGCAAAGTAGTGAAGCTATATTGGAAATTAGTGTGAAGAGTTATCAAAACTGTAGGTAGAGAATGTCCTTATTACCTAGCAATATCTCTCCTTGGCATGTAGGCAAGATATGTTATATCCTAATACAGAGATGTGCTTACATCCACATTCATTGTTCATTCATAGTAGCTTGGTAATTGAATCAACCAACATGGTAAGCAAATAATGAATGGATAATGAAAAT
>NW_026074358.1:0-1591 GCF_014885135.2 Alexandromys fortis
AAGAAAGTTTGAAGAAAAAGTTCCATAAATATGGCATTAAAGTAATGTATGTTGTAATTTAGGTTAAAAATCAAGAGCTAAATGATCCTTGGAAAAGTTAATGTAGTTTAACATAAGAATAACATGCTTTCCTAGATTCTGTTAATGATTCAGTGATAGAGAATGAAGACATAAAATTGGTAGAAGAGCGAACTGGTTATAACAATTTGTCTACCTCGCACTTTCTCCATGATGTGCGTAAGTTCATATGTATTCACAGATACAAAGATACACTGACAAACTGACACATACACACATACCACAAAACATACACAAATGCATATGCACAAACATGTGCATGAATACATGAGCATACATATATACACAGTAATAAGTAGATGTGAAAGTTCATGAAAAGTAGAAAGTATAAATCATAGTAGGAGCTACATGACTAAATCAAATAATTAGGTCTAAATAAAGCTTGATATGCCCTTCAATGTAGTGCCGTTTACACTCTATAGGTTGGCTTTGAAAGTAGTGGCTCTTCTGTGATTCCTTGTTCTTGGTTTCCTTGTTTTTCAGGGACAAGATTGTAATGGAAGCCTGCTCATTCGTTTCCCAGCCACCCAGACCTGAATAACCAATCACACAGAAACTCTATTCTTTACAATACTGGCCATCGGCTTAGGCGTACTCCTAGCTTTCTCTTATATCTTAAATTAACACATTTCTATTAATCTGTGTTTCGCCATGACGCTGTGGCTTACCAGTAATGTTTGGTGTCTTTCTCCTTTGGTAGCTTCATAACATCTTGACACCACCTTTCTTCTTCCTGCTTCAAATTTCGTTTTCCTGCCTACATATATTCTCTCTGTCATAGGCCAAAGCAGCTTCTTTATTAACCAGTGGTAATAAAACATATTTATAGCATACATAAGGGAATCCCACATCATAAGGTTTCATTCTTTTTATTTATTTACTTTTACTTTTATAGTATAACTAAATCAATTCTCCCTTATTTTTTCCTCCCTCCTAACCTGCCCAAATACTCCTTCATGTTTTCTTTCAAATTCATGGCCTCTTTTTCTTATTAATATTTTTATATGCATGTATTCATGAGCTGAACAAAGTAAACAGCAATAAATATGCCAATGAGGACAGTGGAAAACACAAGAGATCTCAACTTTTCACCCAGAATTACAGGCAACCAAGGAATGCTGAGCCCTCGAAAAATAGTCTTCCCCTGGGGGGGACAATTTGTTGTCCAGAAGCAAATGGTTATGCCTAAGAACATATAAAATACAAAGTCACTTTAACAGTCTATATTTGCCTTGACACTACAAAGATTTGCTTGCTTCAGCTTCTCAACTGTAGTACTAGGAGCATAGGTAAGAGCCACTATGCCTGGGGAAACTTAATTTTAAACAAGACTAAGTGTATGCAGTTCTCAAAAAAGAGAAAGTTGACCACATTTGTACAAGGTGTCCAGTTAGGGGTCACATATATGTTAGCATTATGTGTGAGAATTGGACGTAAGATAATCAGTAGTTGAATCACACCATCAACTACATGGCTTGAAACCAGCCTCGACTTGTGAGACCCTCTCTCAGCC
>NW_026074359.1:0-1644 GCF_014885135.2 Alexandromys fortis
CTTCCGGCCTGGCTATATTCTGCCCTGCCATAGGCCATAGCAACTTCATTAGCCAATCAAAGCAACACATATGCAGAAGGACATCCCACATCAGTGCAGTGTTGGGTACATCCATTGATGTGTTTCTTTCTCCCCCAGTAGCTTACACAGCAGCCCTCCCAGCACTTGGAAAACTAGTCAGCAGGAGGAGTTTCCTGGTCAGTTCAAGATTTATTTCTCTGTGTTCTGCAACTAAAGTGTGTGATGTCTTCAACCAAAGGATCTTGCCATCTATTAATAATTCATCTCTCTCATGCCTCAGATTCCTCCTATTTCTGAACAAAGAAACCTGATCTTTTATGTGTAATAGCTAGAGTACCTGCTTTCCCTACACACTGTTTCCTCTTTGTTCTCTAGACCTCACCCTTGTTCTCATCTTGTTTCTTTCTAATGCCAGAAGATTCTGAAAATTTCCTACTGTCAAGAATTGGCTTCTTAATTCTCCTCTGTTAGAATGCCAGGCTCATAATCCACAACCAGCCCTCATCTCAGCTTGCAATGTGAGCCAGCCATTTAGCTCCCGGGCCAGTTAGGTTTTGTTGTTGTTGCTGCTGCTGTTGTTGTTATTGTTGTTAATTTGACACAAGCTGGAGTCATCATGGAAGAGGGACTCTCAATTGAGAAAATGCCTCCATTGGGTTGGCCTATAGGCAAGTCTGCAGGGCGTTTTATTGATTACTTATTACTGTGGGAAGACCCAGACCACTGTGGGTGTACCACCCTGAGCAGGTGATCCTCAGCTGTATAAGAAAGCAGGCTGAGACACCCAGAAAAAGAAGGTAGGGAAGAGCATTCCTCCATGGCCTCTGCTTGAGTTCCTGCTTCGGCTTCCCTCAGTGATGAACTATGATGCTGACATTTCAGCCCAGTAAACCCTATCCTTCCTACATTGCTTTTGGCCATGGTATTTTATCTGAGCAATAAAAGGCAAGCAGGAAACACACACACACACATGCCAGAGTGAAAATATAATTTAGTTTTGTTCTGCATTAAGATTGTGTACCCAATGTCAGAAATGAGTCAATTTTAAAACAGTCACTGTGTGTGTGTGTGCAGTATGTTCCTTTAATGTTTTTCAGAGTGAGGGATAACCCAGTATATTCCTTTTAAGTCATGTGTTCTAAAAGATTCATTTGCTCTGGTGGAAAGCCCGAGTGTAAGCAGGACTGGCGGAATCACCTTCAGCTAACCTCAGACATCAAGCTATTCCATTCTTCTGTATACCAGCGCCCACCTTGAGAAGTTGTGGTAGTTTTGATCCCACCAAAGTAGCACACCCCAGCCAGGACAGCGGCATCAACACCCAAGTCTTTCAGAAACCCTACCCTATAGTCAGCTGTTCCTGGTTGTCTTATACAAGGTCCTTCTTGTGGGGCAGGTATGGTTTTTTCAGTCAGGATGTAAGTTAAGGCCGTACATTATATATGGTCCTTATAGGTCACTGTGTCTTTGATTCTGGTTAAGTGTTATCTTTGTTCCCTTCTCCCTACATTATGGAGAAAACTACATGACTGTCAAATGCCAGCTGATGCTAAAATGTCAGCTCGCACGTGTGACTGCCAGTTGCACAGAGCATGGCCTGCTCTTTTTTTTTTTTTTTTTTTT
>NW_026074360.1:0-1606 GCF_014885135.2 Alexandromys fortis
GAGAATTAGCCTGTAAGGGCTAGAGTTCATGGGCCAAGCAGTTCTTAAATGAATACAGTTTGTGTGTTCTTATTTCGGGCATGAGCTAGCCAAGCGGCCGGGGTGTTGGGGACGCAGCCCCACCGCTCCATATTTCAACATTTCTGTTCTATAGAAAGGTTTTAAAAATGGTAATATATGTTAACATGTCTACTTAAACTTATATATTCAGTCTTAATATATGTTAAATTAATTGATTATTCATAGATGATCACATCTCCATTTCTAGACGTTGTAAAAAATGACTTGAAACAAAAATAATTTTTAAAGAATTGCTGCAAAGCCTTATCATAAAAGCTCTTATCTTGTGAGATGACAAGACATATTTTGAACAGCATTTTTCATCCTATCAAAGGTGATCATTCATGTTATTTGACACCTTGGGCTTTCATTAATCTTCAACTGTAAAAATGTTAAAAAATTTGATGGCAGTAAAATCCTTATGTATTTTGTATTCCTAGAAGAGGAACAGAGTAAAGCTGGTTCAAAATAAATGCTTTGTGATGAATAGAAGGAAAACGAGCCTCGGGTTTATTCTTTCATTTAATCTTAGCAAAAGGTATTCCACAAAAATGTGGTAACTTAGGAAAAGATAAAAGAAAATGTCTCCATCATTTTAACAGGGAATTAACCATTCAGTAATAAAACTAATTGCCACTCAGCAGGTTACAGGTGAGTCTTCCAGAAAGAATAATTAATTCATAGAAAGCTTACAGACATTTTAAAAGAACATGTCACTAAAATTACGTGTCATAAGAGTATAAAAAGGTAATACCGGCTTTTAATAGACAAATGAGAATATAAGGGACTAGATGATATCTAGTCCCATTTCATGCACCTGGAAGATTTATCTTTAATTTAAAATGGCACATAAATTGAACATTTCTGAGAGGTCAAATTACACCTCTGTGAAGACGGAAGGAGAGATAAGTAATAATGATGATCACACTTTACATTTGCACGGCATTATAATGCCATTTAATCTACTTTTATATCCCTAGCTCCAGAAGAGAAGGAAAAGATTTCATAATCTCAAAATTATGATCCAACTTTATCTTCCTCATACCATACTGTGCAGCTTACATGAGTACCACACTGTCTTCATCTCCTAGAAATTCCAGAGGCTCATAATCCTCAAATTAGTGCATGGGTCACAAGTCAAATCCATGATTTTTAACAGTGTAGTTTGTGAGACTAAATACAACTCCTTGATATAATTATTGGTATTTGGGGTGATATATATATATATTTATCATGGAAAACTAAGTAATAATCACTCAGACAAAATCCTACATTAAAGGTAGCACAAATTCATATATGATAAGATATTGACAACATAAAGTTTTCAAGTATTCTTTCTCTTTTTTTGACAGAGTTTTTCTGTGTAGCTCTAGCCAGCATGGAAATCTCTCTGTATTTTGTAGACCAGGATTTCCTAAAACTCACAGAGATCCACCTGCCTCACAAGTGTTGAAATATGAAGCAGTGGCGGGGCTGCGTCCCCAACACCCCGGCCGCTTGGCTAGCTCATGCCCGAAATAACAACACACAAACTGTATTCATTTAA
>NW_026074361.1:0-1647 GCF_014885135.2 Alexandromys fortis
TATATATATGAAACTATATATACATTTGAAACTATATATACATACACACACACATATATATAGTTTTTTGAGACAGGGTTTTTTCTGTGTAATAGCCCTGGCTGTCCTGGAACTTGCTTTCTAGACCAGGCTGACTTCAAACTCAGTATGATCCACCTGCCTTTCCCTCCCAAGTGCTGGGATTAAAGGCATGCACCACCACCTCCCAGCTTGCCAGCTTGCCTTTCAAATGCTAAAACTAAATGCATATGACACTATGTTCTTCTTGGTGGTATATTTAAAAGTGGTTAATTTTGTGTTAGGTGTATTCTACCACAATAATAACACTATAATACTGCCTCAGATATCCTTGTGATTAAGTTTGAATAGTTGCCTTTTCTTTCTTTTTTTTTTTTTGTTTTGTTTTTGTTTTTTTTTTTGTTTTTTTTTTTTAGGTTTTTGTTTGTTTGTTTGTTGGAGTTTTTGAGACAGGGTTTTCGAGACAGGGTTTTCTATGGCTTTGGAGCCTGTCCTGGAACTAGCTCTTGTAGACCAAGCTGACTTCAACAGAGATCCACCTTCCTCTGCCTCCCATGTGCTGGAATCAAAGGCATGTGCCACCACTGCCTGGCTTAGTTGCCTTTTTTTTTTTTTAAAGGCCTTTCTAGTTACTTTATAGAAGGTTGACTATTTTATACTTTGAGGTAAAATTCTGTTGGCTATGTTTCTGGAGGGGATACTAACTAAGTCAGGCTGGAATGAGGAGTGCCCAATATAATATCTGGAGATGGCCACTGGGCTTGGGATCCCTGTTCCAGCCAAGGGTTCCAAACTTAGCATCAAATCAGGAAATAAGCAGAACTGGATGCTGAAGAGTCCATCATCCAGAGGAAACAAAGTCCCAGGCCAGGGAAGTGGCAGTTGCTGGGGACTTCAGTACAGATCTTTGAGTTGTCTGTGTGTGGTGCTTTGAGTACTTCTAATATTTCAAAAAAGATGTGACTGTGTACAAAAGCGATGGTGCTAGTGCAGGATGAAGGAACAGTTGAGACTTGGATTTGACTGCAACACTGTCCTTGGGCATTGCTGGCAAACAGGAATTTGGCCCTGGAGTGGGTTTGGAGACATAGGAAGTGTTGATAAAAAGTATTCTTCTGGATTGTTACAAAGTACGTAGGTTTGTTTTCTGTCTATAGTCTCCTTAGTAAGTAATGGAAACAAAGTAGATTCCTTTCAGATTGCTCCAAAGGAGGGAGGTTCAGGCTTGGAGGTACAGGCTTGGATTTGATGAAGAAAATAATTTTTAACCTCCTCCTCCCTGCCCCCCCAATGGTCTGGGCCCTCCCACATCAATCATTAATCAAGATGATATCTCACAGATTTGCTTACAGGGAAATCTTATGGTTTCTCAATAAAGATACTTTCCCCCAGATGTGTCTAGCTTTGTGTCAAGTTTAAAAAGCAACCGTTACAATTGACTGCTTGTAATTTGACACACAAATACACCATTTATTTTTTTTAAGATTTATTTATTATGTATATAACATTCCATGTATGCTTGTATGCCAGAAGAGGGCACCAGATCTCATTACAGATGGTTGTGAGCCACCATGTGGTTGCTGGGAATTGAACTCAGGACCTCTGGAAGAGCAGGCAGTGCTCTTAACC
>NW_026074362.1:0-1589 GCF_014885135.2 Alexandromys fortis
TGAAAGCCGGGCGGTGGTGGCGCACGCCTTTAATCCCAGCACTCGGGAGGCAGAGGCAGGCGGATCTCTGTGAGTTCGAGACCAGCCTGGTCTACAAGAGCTAGTTCCAGGACAGGCTCCAAAACCACAGAGAAACCCTGTCTCGAAAAACCAAAACAAAAAGAAAAAAAAATGATACACAAGTTGGGAGGCCCTAAAGTCACAGAGTTTTGTGGGATGGAACAAGAGATCACGAACTCCTGGCTCAGAAAATGATTTGACTTAAGGCTTTCTACCATAAACTGCCCCCTCCTTTGTCACCGAGTTTCTGAGCCTCTGTTGAATAGGCAGTCTTTCTCTTGGCAAGAGCTCCTTTTCAGCTCTTGGGATTTTTGTTCACAGTCTCCCCATCACGCAGATGTTCTCCTTTCTCTTAACCCACTGTGGCCTTCATGAAACTGCCTTTGACTGTTTTAACCTCAAGACAGATTTAGGAAGGCAGCGTGGAGCACCACAGCCCTCAGACCTCGGAGTGCAAACCCTCCGCCATCAAGGAATTTGGTGTTGGCCAAGTCTAAAGTCTAATGCTTCTTTCCCAACCTCCTGCTTACATCCTTCTTATCACACATCACGACACTTAATCACCACTGCCTCTGCTCTTCCTGCTTCCTGTTTGAAAAGCTACTCAGCCTTCAGTGCTCAGATCAAAGGGATCTTTCAGCTTTTCTTCCCTGCCCCAGAACAGACTAATCTCAACAGCTAGCCTCTCTCAGGCTACCAGTTCTTCTCATTGGCCGACTTCTCCAAAGAGTACTGGGGAGTGAAGGCTGCAGTTAGAGAGCTAATGCCCATCTCCCTCCATCCCTGGAATGAGAGCTGCTCCTGTTTAAAGATCAAATGCTTCCCGAGTGCCTACTGTATGTAGTGTGCTGACTACTAATGACTCAATGGTCACCCAAGCGATTTGCTCCCTGTCTTCATGAATTCTATATAAAACTACACAACTGAATTTGGGAACAAGCTCCTCGGATTTATGGGCTCTCTCACAAGCTGCAAGTACCTCTTAAAAAATAAAAAGCGATCTGGGGATTCCCCCCTCTCTAAATTGAAGTGAAACAGTGATGGAATTTCTACGGTCAAACAAAAACTGAACAAAATATCTCACACTCCTAATTTAGAAAAGAAAAGGAAATACCCCATTCTTTATGAAAGGTTTAGGGTTTGGGGCTCAAGAGTGATACTGAAGTTGACTTATTAATAGATTTATTCAAAGAGTTATCTGTATAATAGACAAACAGACAGTAGCACAGTGTGGCATCCTTTCTTATAAGTGTCTGGGAAAGGGGGCTTCTATGCAATAGGATTGTTAACAGTCCATAGTACATCATTACAGGCAGAGTGTCTCTAATCAGCTATGAGGGTGGCGAGGGCAAGAATCACATTTTGACCAAAATGGAGGTTTACAAAATGGCATGTGATATAAGATGAATACTTTGCGTTGGTATGGATCTTGGTCTATTGATACAAATTTAAGGTCGATTTTGTTACATTGTATGTCTGTGTGTGTGTGTATGTCTGTGTGTGTGTGTGTAGCAATGATATTTAAAGAA
>NW_026074363.1:0-1530 GCF_014885135.2 Alexandromys fortis
TTAGGCTTAGTGTTAGGGTTAGGGTTAGAGTTAGGGTTATGTTTATTGTTAGGGTTAGGTGTTAGTGTTGGGTTAGTGTTAGGCTGAGGGTTAGGCTTAGTTTTAGGTATAGTGTTTGGGTTAGAATTCGGTTTAGGGTTAGGGTTAGGTTTAGTGTTATGGTTAGGGTTAGAGTTAGGGTTAGGGTTAGGTTTAGGTTTAGGTTTAGGTTTAGGTTTAGGTTTAGGTTTAGTTTTAGGGCTAGGGTTAGGGTTAGGGTTAGGGTTAGGTGTTAGTGTTCGAATAATGTTTGGTTTAGGGTTAGGTTAGGCTTAGGTTTAATGTTTGGGATAGGATTAGGTTTAGGGTTAGTGTTAGGGTTAGGGTTAGAGTTAGGGTTAGAGTTAGAAATAGGGTTAGGTTTAGTGTTCTGTTTAGGGTTAGGTGTTAGGGTTGGTTTAGTGTTAGCATAAGGGTTAGGGTTAGGCTTAGGCTTAGGGTTAGTGTCTGGGTTAGGATTAGGTTTAGGGTTAGGGTTAGTGTTAGTGTTAGGGTTAGAGTTAGGGTTAGAGTTAGGGTTAGGGTTAGGATTAGGTTTAGGGTTAGGGTTAGGGTTAGGGTTAGGTTTAGCGTTAGGGTTAGGGTTAGGGTTAGTTGTTAGGATTGGTTTAGTGTTAGGGTTAGGCTTAGGCTTAGGTTTAGGGTTTGGGTTAGGATTAGGTTTAGGTTTAGGTTTAGGGTTAGGGTTAGGTTTAGGTTTAAAAATAGAGTTAGGGTTAGAGTTAGTGTTAGGGTTAAGATTAGGGTTAGGTGTTAGTGTTGGGTTGGTGTTAGGGTTAGGCTTAGGCTTAGGCTTAGGTTTATGGTTTTGGTTAGAATTAGGTCTAGGGTTAGGGTTATCATTAATTTTAGGGTTAGGAGTATTAGTACGGGTTACGGTTGGGTTAGTGTTAGCGTCAGTGTTAGGGTCACGGCTAGTTCTAGGATTAGGGTTAGGGTTAGGCTTAATGTTAGGGTTAGGGTTAGGGTTAGGGGTAGTGTTAGTTTTTAATGTTGGTTTAGTGTTAGGGTTATGGTTAGGCTTAGGCTTAAGTTTAGGGCTTGGGTTAGGATTAGGTTTAGGGTCAGGGTTAGTGTTAGGGTTAAGGTTAGAGTTAGGGTTAGGTTTAGGGTTAGGGTTAGGGTTAGAGTTAGGGTTAGATTTAGGGTTAGGGTTAGGGTTAGATTTATGGTTAGGGTTAGGGTTAGGTTTAGGCTTAGAATTGGGGTTAGAATTAGAGTTAGGGTTAGGGTTAGTATTAGGTTAAGTTTACGGTTAGGGTTAGGGTTAGTGTTGGGTAAGTGTTAGGGTTAGAGTTAGGGTAAGGGTTAGTCTTAGGCTTAGGCTTAGGTTTAGGGTTTGTGTTAGGATTAGGTTTAGGGTTAGGGTTCAGGTTAGAGTTAGCGTTAGGGTTAGAGTTAGTATTAGGTTAAGTTTAGGGTTAGAGTTAGGGTTAGTGTTGGGTAAGTGTTAGGGTTAGGGTTATGGTTAGGTTTAGGCTTAGGCTTAGG
>NW_026074364.1:0-1667 GCF_014885135.2 Alexandromys fortis
CACACACACACACACACATTATATACAAGGCATACAGAAAATGCTAAAAAGAATAATATATGACCTACACTTTTGAGAGACTGTGATGCAGAAAGGAATACACTTAAAGTTATTAAACTGTTTCAAAATGCTGAGTATTGGCGTGATAGGACAAAACCAATATTCATTTCTACTTTATTTTATGCCTAAATTAGATTCACATTAAGGGGATATTTTAACTTCTAATGCTTTTTCCTACATCTATGAATATCTGAGAGAAGGAAAGTAATAATTTTTCATCTTAAAATGATAAAATATGAGAAAAGCATTATAGTGATAGAAAAGCATCTATCAGTTTCCTTGGTCTCAAATACTATAAAATATAAATATTTACTATTCTAAACATTCTAAAAATCCTTAAGGTAGACATAACTAGAAGCCACATTCAGTTGAGTGCTGTGGGACAATGGTCTGTACCATGTCAGTTGTATTTTAATAAAACACCGATTGGCCAGTAGCCAGGCAGGAAGTAGAGGTGAGGCAACCAGGCAGAAAATAGAGGCAGGGCAAGAAGAACTGGAGAACTGTGGGAAGAGGAACGACACAGTATGCAGTCATCATCCAAACATAGAGGAAGCAAGATGTGACAGCCTTGCCAAAAAAGGTACCAAGCTATGTGGCTGACACAGACAATTATTATGTGCTAATATAAGTAATAACAGTTAATAAGAAGCCTGAGCTAATAGGCCAATCAGTTTATAATTAATATAGACCTCTGTGTATTTCTTTGGTACTGAATGACTGTGAGACCTGGTGAAACAAAAACCTCTGTCAAAAGGTGAGCAAGGATAATTATAAAGTAAAATAGGAAACAAAAGAATCACCAATAACTGAAGGAAAAATAAAACAAAAAAAATTTATGCAGAGAAAGGACTACAGAAAGAGAAAATAATAAAAAAGATGCAGTAAAAAAGAAACAAAACAATCAATTCTTTGACTTTATTGTTACTTAAAAATATAGTTAAAGATTGTAAAAACAAAAACTAGGGTAGATTAGCCAGGCATAGTGAAACATACCTTTGATCCCACCACATGAGAGGCAGAGGCAGAAAAATCTCTGTGAGATTGAAGCCAGACTGGTCTACATAGTAAGCAAATTCCAGGAAACCTGGAGACTCATAGTGAGATCCCTTAAAAGAGAGAGAGAGAGAGAGAGAGAGAGAGAGAGAGAGAGAGAGAGAGAGAGAGAAATGAAAAGAAATAAAGCATAGTTGAAATGAAAAGTCAATTTAGCATAAAAAAGTTAATTTAAAAGGGGCACAGCAAGACTGTAAACCCACAAAGCAAAAAGAAAGGGCCATAGAAATCATCTAGAATACAGCACAAAACAACAGCAAATGAAGGAAATGGTTAGCAGAGGAGACTAATTCCAGAGTTTATTTAATAGTTCTAGGAAAAAGTATAGAAGAATAGTGGGGAAAATGATACAACAAACATACAGATAATAGAAGAAAGATAGATTTAATGGTACAAATAAAGAGTTTACAGAGCACAAGCATGGCAAATGATGCTGGCCATGTACCTAAGCCACAATGCTGACAAGGCAGAATCCCACAGATGAAAGCAAAAGCCCAGGCACAGATGAAAGCAAAAGCAAAGGGGATGTAGCAGGCTAGTTACAAACAGAA
>NW_026074365.1:0-1587 GCF_014885135.2 Alexandromys fortis
TGCTCTTGCAGAGAACCCTGATTCAGTTCTCAGCACCCACATAGTGGCATCCATCTCTAACTCCTATGCCTCTTCTGACTCTGTACATATGTGGCACACATATATACACTCATACATACACACAAAATAAAATAAAATTAAAAATTAAGAAACTCAGAGAAAGTAGATTTCTGATAGGACTGCAATAAAAAGTTTCATTTAAAGAAGGGGCACAGGCTAGAGATAGCTAAGTTGGTACAAGCATGAGGACCAGAGTTCAAACTCCTGAAACCGTATTTTAAAAAGCCAGGTGGATGGTGGTGGCACACACCTATAACCAGCACTTGGAAAGCAAAGGCAGGCAAGTTCAAGGTGAACCTGGTTTACACAGAAAAATCCTGTCCAAATTAAAAAAAAAAAAAAAAAAAAGAGGAGGGTCTTGGACATATGTTTCAGTGATAAAAATGTGTGTTCAGCAGATAGGAAAATTTAGGTTCATACCATAGTGTTTGGCTAGGACTTTCTTTTAGCACAGAACGAGGTAAAAACAGATTGTGTGGAAAAACTTATCTTTCCACAATTTTGAATTTTAGTCAGTTTCTGCAAACTCCAAAGATATGTGTGCTAAGTAAGTATGAACAAGAGCCGGGCGGTGGTGGCGCACACCTTTAATCGCAGGAGTTAGGAGGCAGAGGCAGGTGGATCTCTGTGAGTTAGGGGCCTGCCTGGTCTACAAGAGCTAGTTCAAGGACAGGCTCCAAAGCTACAGAGAAACCCTGTCTCGAAAAACCAACCAAACAAACAAAAAGTATGAACAAGAAAAGGTTATTACAAGAAAAGCAAAAATGTCCAAGGTTTGGCCTTTAAGGTAGAATCATCTCCAGGACTTTGTTGTTTGTTTTGTTTGAGATAAGATCTTAGTTTATACTCCTGGCTAGCCTGGTACTCTATATAGACCAGGCCTGTCTCAAACTTAACACAATCTACCAGCCTCAGACTTCTGAGTGTGGGGGTTTAGGTATGTGCCACCAATCACGGCACTCAAAATCTTTTTCCCCCCCAAGATTTATTTATTTATTTATTCATTTATTATGCATAGAACATTCTGTCTCTATGTCTACCTGCAGTCCAAAAGAGGGCACAAGATCCCATTACAGATGGATGTGAGCCATAATGTGGTTGCTGGAAATTGAACTCAGAACATCTGGAAGAAAATGCCCTACATTTAGGTTTACCTTAAGCCCAATAGTATGGAGGTATTTTTCTCTCAGATGACTTTGGTTTTTGTCAAGTTGACATAAAACTAGCCAGTATAGGTCCTATGATTGAGAAGAGATGGCACAGACAACAAATAAGTTGCTTCAAATAATTATAACATAGGGTAAAATGTAAGTTCAAAAAAGAGGGACACATAAAGTTGTTTAAAAAAACCCAGAGAGCGGGTTGGAGAGATGGCTCAGAGCTTAAGAGCATTGCCGGCTCTTCCAAAGGTCCTGAGTTCAATTCCCAGCAACCACATGATGGCTCACAACCATCTGTAATGAGGTCTGGTGCCCTCTTCTGGCCATCAGGCATACACACAGACAGAATATTGTATACATAATAAAT
>NW_026074366.1:0-1643 GCF_014885135.2 Alexandromys fortis
TTAACAGATCAACAACAGTTTGATAAAGCTGATGAAATGTATGATAAATGTATTGATTTGGAACCAGATAATGCCACAACTTATGTTCATAAAGGGTATGTATTTTTCTGGTTCTGTTGTTCCAATAAGACACTAAATTTTTTTTACAGTTATAGAATATTTCTTTTAACCTTACAGAAATGATTCCGAGTAGACATATCAATGAATTAATTGATAGATTTCTTACAGTATGTAGATTTTTTAATCTTTGTGCATATGGGGTGTGAGAGGGGGTCAGGTGTCTATGTCAGCTTCCCCAACCAAAAAGGATTCATTTATTAAATAATACATGAAAACATTGATTGTAGATTTTTCTGTTATACATACAACCTAATGGTGCCATTTAGATAAACATCTCTTATTTTACTTTTCAAATTTACCAATAGTTTGTAAGTTTATAATATTTCTACTATGACTAATTATATGAAACTAGTCATTTTAATTACAGTACATTGTGGAAGACTCTTAGGAATGCAAGTTTGGAGCCAGGCAGTGGTGGAGCACAACTTTAATCCCAGCACTTGGGAGGCAGAGGCAGGTGGTTCCTTGTGAGTTCAAGGCTAGTTTCCTCTACAGGGTGAGTTCCAGGACAGCCAGAACTGTTACTCAGAGAAGCCCTGTCTCAAAAAACAAAAAAGAAAGAAAGAAATGCAAGTTTTATATGTGTTTGTTTGGAGACAGTCTTACTATATAGTCCTGGCTGACTTTGAATGCATAAAGATCACCTCCTTCTGCCTTGTATTGTTGGGATTAAAGTGTATACAATTATGGCCATCTGCAAAACTAATTTGTAATTGTGTGTGTATGTTGTAGCTGAGGCAGAAGGATCTTGAGTTTGAAGCCAACCTTATTTTCCAGGGGACCCAAATTGAGTTCCCAACATCTATGTCATCAGACAACTCCAACTCCAGTGCTTCTGACACCCTCTTCTGACCTCTCCTGCCATACAATCACAGAAACACACATATACAGAAATGGAAAAATGGAAAGGCTATAAAATAAGTGTTATTTTTTAAAATGATTGTATCAAATTATTAAGAATTTATAATATGTTCAATAAATTGAAAATAATGTAATAATTTTGTTTTTGTAAGGATAAAATAGTTTATATTCTTACTGTAAAGGGAGAAGCCTCAATTTGCAAGACAGTTTTTTTGGCAGTGTGTCTAACATACTTTTTATTCTCATGAAGTGAAACCAGACACAGCTGAGGCCACAGGTTGACTGGTTCCAGGACAAGGGTGGCAGGGAGAGAGTTAGGGGCTTTGGAAGCAGGTAGATCATTGTTGGTGTTTACAGACAGTCAGAGACAAGAGAGACTGGAACATTACTTTATGATAATCGGTGGCTGTGCACTTCCACATCAGAAGTTGGGGCCCAAAGCTTCCCAGGGTCTTGTTGATTGTCTTCCGCTTTAGTCTTTGCTTTTCTTAGAGAATTAAATTACAAGTTTATTGAGGGCAGAGACCAAATCATACATTTATATTTCTGCCCTTTTTTGCATTTCCAGTTTACTTCAACTTCAGTGGAAGCAAGATTTGGATAAAGGCTTGGAGCTTATCAGCAAAGCTATTGAGATTGACAACAAATGTGATTTTGCATAT
>NW_026074367.1:0-1527 GCF_014885135.2 Alexandromys fortis
AAAAACCAAAACCAAAAAAAAAAAAAAAAAAAAAAAAGATTCTCAGCAAAATTTCATTTCAAAATGAAGCAAAAGGCAAGGTGGAGAAAGTAACTAAAAATGTTAATTATTCCCTATATTAATAATAGATTATTACTTTCTAATGGTTTAGTGTACTGGCTGTTAATGAGAGCTAACGTTGTATCTTATAAGTAGAATTTTCTAAGCCCATAATCTTAAATCTTGCCACATATGTATACATAACTGGAACTATGTAAAGGTAATAGCTCTATTAGTTGACTTGATTTTCATGATCATATAACATATATACCCTAATACATATGTAATATGTTGACTATGTCACAAAACATTGCTTTAAAAATATATACTAACAATTACAACATTCTTGTTATTTGCTGAGAATAGGGAAAGTCATTAGCATTTAAAACATTGAGAAAATATTACCATTCTGATTTTGTAAAGAATTTTCTAGGCTTTAGGAACTAGGTAGCAAATGTATAGACAAAATGGGCACAGTCTGTATCGTCATGAAGTATTTGTCTCAGCAACCAGAGAGATGAGATTATATGTGTGTGTTTTAGATGATAACAATTGCCTAAAATTATATAAATTATCTTATAGGTCAGTCTTTGTACACTCCCTGTTGGATGTACTATTTTAAATCTGTTTTCTCTATGGGTGATTCACACCCCAAAACTCTAGCAAACTCAAAGAGCAGCACGGCCCTTGTTAAAGTGGTTTGTAGAATGGTCCGAGAAATGGCATGATTTCTGCTACTCACTGTCTCTAAATTTCAAACAGTTGACATGTAGAAAGCTTATGTATGAATATCACTCGTTAAAAAACAAACTGTTAATACGCATTGTTAGGAAACCGTATTCAAATCAAATCAATAAACATCTGGGTACTGTCCTGGTGTGATGCACTGTGCCAAGTGCTGGGATTTAAGATAGAGAAGGCAGGATTTCCTAAGACCTACTAAGGTCCTCTGCAGTTCTCAGTCAGAGTTCTGCAAGCTTCTGAATTTCTCACAAATGTGTGCAGGAAGGCGCCAATTTGCATTTTAAGTGCAGCGCATGAAGAAGAGGAGGAGGAGAGGAGGTAGTATCTGCTTCTTCCCAGACTTGTGCATTGTGGGATTCTTGAGTTGTAGAGTGTGATGTCACATGACCCTTGAATAGGCACATATTCCTAAACACACCTTAGAAGTTTGTCACACATCTGAATGCCGTGCTTCTGAGATGCTAATTTGTGATACTATATATTCTGTATGTTTGGCTTCTAAGACATATAAAGAGATGTTTATCATTCTGACAAGAAACATAAAATGACCACATAACACTGGTCATTTTGTCAAGGGATATAAATTGATAAGTCAAGCTTGGAAACAGTATAGTGAAAACTGAATTTAGAAGACAAAAGCCTTTAAGGACTGGTTCTTTTATTAAGAGACTCTGCAAATGTTAGGCCCTTATTGCCTAATTGATATTTAAACCACACCAATGATCTTTTTATACTTTGCTACAC
>NW_026074368.1:0-1645 GCF_014885135.2 Alexandromys fortis
ACACACACACACACACACACACACACACACACACACACTCCTAAATATACCCTGCACAGGCTATACAGATGCACATACTGGTATCTGACACTGTCCATTTGATTTTCCGTTTTGGTTTGTCCATTGGATGTGCGACACTGACCGATTAATACCACGCTCACTCAGAGAGCTATGATCCAAGAGCAAGAGAGGAGGGGGATGGAGGAGGCTAGACACCTGGTACTTAAATACAGTTGCTTAGGAAAGGCTTTGCTTCTCAACCACACACTAGTGTGAATGAAGTTCATCCCTTACAAACAACTGCAAGAGCAAAGTTTATAGGGTCCCACTATAAAAATGTTAAGTGTATAGAACACAGAAATTTTAGTTTTTCTGTGATTTGATCATCATAAAGTACATACATATGACAAATTATTACATTGTATGCCATAAGAACATATTGTTATTATAAATCCATTTCAAAAAGCATAAAAAACTGGAAAGACCATGAAGCCTGTTATAGCAAAGTGTACATGTATGGTACTGCAAACCATGAAGAAATGAGAATAAGAAAGCTTAATATAAAGGGATGAAGAAGGAGTGGATTCAGGGAATGGACACAAGATAGGAAAGGGGATATAAAGATACTTATTTTTCTAGTCCCAATTCTGTCATAGTGTCTTTTTAGGGTTTATATTGCTGTGATAAAGCACCATGACCATAAGCAACTCAGGGAGGAAATGGTTTATTCACTTCCATTTCCACATCTTCAGTCCATCTTCAGTAAAAATTAGGGCAAGAACATAAACAGGGAAGGAAATTGGAGACAGGAGCTGATACAGAGGTCACTGAGGAGTGCTGTTTACTGGCTTACTTCCTATGGTTTTCTCAGCCTGCCTTCTTATACTGCCCAGGACCATCAGCCAATGGATGGCACTGTCCACAATAAGCTGGGCCCTCCCACATTAACCACCAATCAAGGAACTGCATCACAGACATAACCAATGGAGATATTCTCCATTGAGGTTCCCTGTTAAAAAATGACTTCCAATTGTGTCAAGTCAACATAAAACTAGCCAGTGCACATGAGTTTGTGTGTGTGTGTTTGTGTATGTGTGTAAGTGGATAATATATATTTGCTACTGAAAGTGTAAGATTTAATATGCTTCACAGCTTCCCTCATTAAGTTGTATAGACCTTGAGGTTGGTTTATTTTGGTATGTGGTGTTTTGTATTTGGAAGTATTTTTATAGTAACAGTTTATTTTTTTTAATGGAAAGGGATGGAATCAATGATTGGAATGCTGATGAAATATCCCATTCAGTCAGTGAATTGTAAGGGTCTGATAGATTACTTACTATTCCTTTCAGCACTAATTTTGCATGGCGGTTGTCCTATTCTAAACTCGATCAGATTGTATTTCATGTGATCTCTTGGTTAATGACCTCTTGACTGTCCCTTCTGATCTCCTGCAATGGTTCTTCTAGAACACTATATTCCCCAGAAAAGTACCCAATTTCCCTTCTTACATTTACGTTTTATGGGCTTGCGAGCAGATGACTCTGCCATGCCATGTTTGGGTTCATGGCAGCTGAACATGGTTTGATGAACATGGACTGCAGTTGTGTTAAACTCCAGTAGTTCCAAGAAATCTGCTACTTTGGCC
>NW_026074369.1:0-1600 GCF_014885135.2 Alexandromys fortis
TGGTGGTGGTGGTGGTGGTGGTGGTGAGGGTGAGGGTGGTGGTAGTGGTGGTGATGGTGAGGGTGGTGGGGTGATGGGGGGTTGTGATGAAGTGGTGGTGGTGATAGGGTAGTGGTGATATTGGTGGTGAGGTAGTGATGGCAGTGGTGGTGGTGGGATGGCTGTGTGGTGGTGGTTGTTTTGTAATTTTAAAGTAGCATGACACGCTTATGAAGTAAAATATTAGAGTGGGATAGTGAAAATACTTCAGTCATACTTTCTCTGAGGTTTTTTTTTTGCATGTTTAGGAGATATTTAGTTTTAAATATTGGAAAATCTTGGACTCTCATAATAAATAAGGCAAGTTTGTCCTACCATTCACTTGTATACATTAACTCTAGCTCAGCTTGTCTTTATATCCCGTGCCTAGGGAAATGATCATAAATGATTCCCTGTCATTTCTCCCAGTATCTCTAATCTAGAATTTTAGGACCATCAGCTTTTCCCAGGAGAAACTAGCGAACCCAGCATGCTAGCCTTTGCATGTATGCTTAACAGTTCAGATCTTTCTGTTAACAACATATTTTCACAGCTGCTTTATCAAAAGTGAGTTTTTTTTTCATCTGAGGCTTTCAGACTACCATAGAAACAGAGTATGAAGAAGGCATTTCTGCAACGGCATAGGAAATGCACTGAGCAACAAAGCCTTCTCTTCGTCTTCTATCACTCCAGCGGATCTCCAACTGAATAATAATGAAGAGGCCGAAGCTGTGATCTTGCTCTAAACACTAGGAAGCATTCCCAGCCAATATAAAGAAGTTGCTGACAATGTCTGCGCCTCTCGTTGCACAGAAGGAGAAAGGCGGAAACTCTTTTCCCTAATAACACTCGTGCTTATGCTTCGTTCAGTGTGTCAACTAAACTTGCATCTGTTTTGACAGAAGATTCAAAGCAGAACTCGGTGCCACATTTTTATGCAGCACACCTCTGCTCGGCTGTTTACATTCCCATCCTCTGCTAGACTATCATCCATATTCCCACCCCTCTGCTAGGCTGTCTACATTCCATCCCTTTGCTAGGCCATCTACATTCCAATTCCTCTACAGGATTGTCTATATTCCATCCCTCTGCTAGACTGTTTACATTATTCATTCCTCTTCCAGGCTGTCTATATTCCCGTTCCCCTGCTAGGCTGTCTACATTCTTATTTCTCTGCTCGCTGTAGGATCAAGTCTTGTTCTGGGACTTCACCAGCGGTACTTCATCTCACCTACAGTATCAAAATAGAATCCAAGCTCAGGTTCTGCCTGCCCTTGACCTCTTGGGCTTTTCTTCTTACAGGATTCATCTTTCCACCATCGTGAGGTAAAGAACGAGTGCCCAGACCATGGCCTGACACATAGAGGTATTCAATAGATACTTAAAGAAACAAACAAACAAAAAAAACTGAATTACATGATGTAGGAAGCATGTTTAGAAACCAAGAGCAACTCTTTGGAATTTCCTGGTAATCAGGCTAAGACATTTGCCCTCAGTCACTAAGCAAATGTCAAGTTCATTTTCTAAGTTTTAACGCAATATATAACTCATATTACTTTTAGTGCCTCCAAAATGCAAATAT
>NW_026074370.1:0-1647 GCF_014885135.2 Alexandromys fortis
TCACTCAGACCAAAAGGAAAAGCAGCCTGGGGGAGGAAAAGATTTATTTGGCTTATACTTCCAGGTCACAGCCCACCAATGAGAGGAGTCACCAGGAGCTGAAACAGGAGGTGGAAACAAATCATGAAGGAGCCCTACTGTTGTTGTTGGTTTTGTTTTTTTTTTTCGAGACAGGGTTTCTCTGTAGCTTTTGGTTCCTGTCCTGGAACTAGCTCTTGTAGACCAGGCTAGCCTTGAACTCACAGAGATCCGCCTGCCTCTGCCTCCCAAGTGCTGGGATTAAAGGCATACGCCACCACCGCCCAGCTAGGAGCCCTACTGTTGGCTTGCTTCTCTGGCTCATGGGTAGGCATGTGCATAGCTAGCTTTTAAATTTTCTTTTTAATTTATGCACATGTGTGTGAACCTATATAAATCACATATGCAGGAGCCCTCTGAGGCCAGAAGAAGGCCCCAAATCCCCTGGAACTGGAGTTACAGATGTTTGTGAGCCACCACGTGGGCACTGGGAACCGAACCCCAGTCCTCTGGAGAAGCCAATGCTTCTAACCATGGAGACATCTCTCCATCCCTGTTTCTCTTGCACTTGCTCCCTCCCTCCCTTTCTTTTCCACCTCTCACCCTTGGTCTCTGTCCCCATTCCTTTCTTCCTTCCTCTCTCTCTTTCTCTTCTCTTCCTTCCATCCTTCCCTTTCTTAGATAGAGTCTCACTATGTAGCCCAGATAATTTACACTCAGTCCTGCCTCAGCCTCCAGAGTGCTGGGGTTTTAGGATCTCCAGCAGGTGGTTGTAAATGGCTGGTCCCTTATCAGCCTAGACTTCTCGGAGCTTTTGTCTTATTCTCCCTGGTGCTATTCCTCCTTCTCCTCCTCTTCCTCCTCCTCCTCTTCTTCCCCACCCCCTCCGCCAAACAGCCCAGGATAGCCTTGCCTGCCTCCTTCCTTCCATCCATACTGGGGTTTGAACCCAGGCCCTCCCACTTGCACTGTATCCCTAGCTCTCATACGTGGATTTCGTCATGGAGTTTCAAGGCAGTTTTTCAGATAACCCTAACATCTTCATCTTTTGGGGCTGGGGCTCTGTTGACATTTAGCTTTACATCTTCCTGGTTCTTGGTATGATCATTTCTTCTCAGTGAAACTTCACCCACTCCTGAAATTTGTGTTTCAGGCCTCTCTTCCAGCTGTCTTCCTGTGGTCCTGCACTCTCAATGGGAGGATGTACTGCCTGATGTCAGGTGCAGGAAGGAGGCTGGGCTGCGTGGTTGCAGTGGTGCCCACCTGCTGTAGTGCTAATGGTTTTTGTTTTGTTTTGTTTTGGTTCTGAGACAGGGTCTTTTTAATATAACCCTGCCTGTCCTGGAACTCACCATGTAGACCAGGCTGGGCTTGAACTCACAGCGCTCCTCCTGCCTCTGCATTCCACATGCTGGGATCAAAGGTGTGAGCCACCACACCCAGGTGCTTCTAACGTTCGGGAGTCTAGGGCAGAAAGATCATTGAGACCAGGAGTTGGGAGGCTAGTTTGGGCAAAATGTTAAAACCAACCCTGTCTAGCCAGGCGGTGGTGGCGCACGCCTTTAATCCCAGCACTCGGGAGGCAGAGGCAGGCGGATCTCTGTGAGTTCGAGGCCAGCCTGGTCTACA
>NW_026074371.1:0-1644 GCF_014885135.2 Alexandromys fortis
TATTGGCTAGCTCTTACATATTGTTCTAACCCATTTCTAATATTCTGTGTAGCCCACGAGCTGGCTTACCAGGGAGGATCTTAACCTGTGTCTGTCTGGAGTGGGAGAATCATGGCGACTCCTCAACTCAGCTTCTTTCTCCCAGAATTCTGTTCTGTTTTCTCCACCCACCTAAGGGTTGGCCTATCAAATGCAAATGGGCCTAGGCAGTTTCTTTATTAATAAGAAATCACTCCCACATCACTATTTCTAATAATAGAAACTTTAGTTCTGTCTCTTGGCCACTGTTTTATTGGTTTTAATCTTTGTGTTGTTATCCAGAGATGCTACTGTAGATGGCTGATAGGTAGTATACACAGATATGTGTGTAGGGGTGTGTGTGTGTGTATGTATGTGTGTTTCTAGTTCAACTGAATAAGTTGATCACTTTTTATTTCCAAAAGTATCCTGACGAGTAATTTAATCTCCGTATGCATAGAATGGTTTAAATAAGATGAACAAGGACATTACAGCTGGGTGGGCTTTTCACTATGAAAGTACTTCAGCTATCCAGGCACTATTCCTGGTGCTACTAGAATTGCTCAGGTCACCTTTAAGTTTGTAATGCCTTGTTTTTATGCTTTTAGATGGTTAGACCCTTTCCTTTTAGTTATTTGCAGAAAGTAGAATAGCATAACTTCAAAATATTACTTGGTGTGGAAACTTAGTTTTTTTGAAATTTCATTTTGAATGATGTTTAAACACATGTTTAAAGCACAAATATGTGTATTGTGCATGCACTGTTTTCTATTCTGCTGTCAGAAACTTACAAGCCAGTGATCTCCACACTGCCATATAGTGTCTCTTTCAACTAGCATGTTCTGTTTCATTTTTCAGAACCCTGGAGTTCCTGATGAGACACCTCTCTCTTCTAGCAGACTATTGCTCCATCACGAATATGCATGCAAAAAATCTTGCCATTGTCTGGGCACCAAACCTGCTGAGGTAACTTACATTTGATTATGATCTTTAGAGGATGTGTTTTCTTGAATTGTAAAAAGCCTTGCATCATGGTTTGTCAAAAAAAAAAAAAGGTTAAAAAGTAAAGCAAACTATTATTTTAGTTAACACCTCCCTAAAGCAGCCTGTAGGCATTACCTAAGGGACTGTAAAAGTATGATTTCTTCCACCAATGTCTCTGGAACTTCTGTGCTGAGGAATTGTGCATCGGGAGACCTCCCTTCGCAGCTCTGATGGGACTGTTATTGACCCCACAGATCAAAGCAGATAGAGTCGGCCTGCTTCAGTGGGACAGCAGCTTTCATGGAAGTGAGAATTCAGTCTGTGGTTGTTGAGTTCATCCTCAATCATGTAGATGTGCTCTTCAGTGGCAAAATCAGCGCTGTCATGCAGGAAGGGGCAGGTATGGCTCGGCTTGCTTTTCCTTATTACCAGGAACAAGTTTCTAAAGCAATGGAGAACTTTGCAATTATTATTTCATCTAATACTGTGTGACAGTGATAGACGACAGCTAATTTATGTTTGTGCAAGCTCAACAAATTGACTATTTGTTTCATACCATTATTGAGTTCCCACTGGAAAGGTAAAATACACTGTCCTATTTTAAAATATGGTTTCATAGCTGTAGAAAATAATTTGCTCTAA
>NW_026074372.1:0-1640 GCF_014885135.2 Alexandromys fortis
GACATGAAAAGGCTTTATCACACTGATTTCATTAATACTGTTTCTTATTCTTTTAAGCCTTTGAAGATTACTGCAAAGGCTTTACTACACTGAATACATCCATAGAGTTTCTCTCTTTTGTATATTTATGTTTTTGAAGATCACTGTGCTGTGCAAAGCTCTTACCCCACTGATTACATTCAAAGAGTTCATACTTAGGGTGAGATCTTTAATGCCTTTTAAGATTACTTAAAGCTGAAAATGCCTTACCACACTGATTACATTCATATGGTTTCTCTCCAGAATGTGTTCTTTTATGTTTTTGAAGACTACTATGTTGGGCAAAGGCCTTACCACACTGACTGCATTCACAGGGTTTCTCTCCAGTATGTGTTCTTTTATCCTTTTGAAGACTACTGTGTTAAGCAAAGGCCTTACCACACTGATTACATGCATAGGGTTTCTCTCCAGTATATGTTCTTTTATGCATTTGAAGATAACTGTTACATGCAAAGGCTTTACCACAATGACTACATGCATAGGGTTAATCTCCACTATGTGTTCTTTTATGCAATTGAAGGGAACTATGATGTGCAAAGGCCTTACCACAGTGATTACATTCATAGGGTTTCTCTCCAGTATGTGTCCTTTTATGGCTTTGAAGTTGACTATGACTTGCAAAGGCTTTACCACAGTGATTACATTCATAGGGTTTCTCTCCAGTATGTGTTCTTTTATGTTGTCGAAGAGCACTGTTGTCAGCAAATGCATTACCGCACTGATTACATTCATAGGGTTTCTCTCCAGTATGTGTCCTTTTATGCCTTTGAAGTTGACTATGATGTGCAAAGGCTTTACCACACTGATTACATTCATAGGGTTTCTCTCCAGTATGTGTTCTTTTATGCTTTTGAAGGTAACTATGATATGCAAAGGCCTTACCACACTGATTACATTCATAGGGTTTCTCTCCAGTATGTGTTCCTTTATGAGTTTGAAGAACACTGTATTGAGTAAAGTCTTTACCACACTGATTATATTCATAGGGTTTCTCTCTAGTATGTGTTCTTTTATGCATTTGAAGATGATTGTGATGAACAAAGGTTTTATCACATTGCTTAATTTTAGAGCATTTTTCTCCAGTATGTGTTTTTTCATTCCTTAGAAGATGAATGTTATAAGACAAGGCTTTAGCACAGTGAGAATATATGGAAAACGTCGCTCCAGTTTGATTTCTTTCAATCCTGCAAGGATAATTTACACATGTAAAAGCTTTACCACACTCCAAAGCTACAAAGAAACCCTGTCTCGAAAAACTAAAAAAAAATAAAAGCTTTACCACATTCAATGCAATGTTAAACCTCATATCTATATGAATTAACTTCATATTTTTTCCAATTATAAAAGGGAATCAAACATTATGGTTTTATAACTTTGTTTAAAATCATGTTTTGTTCACCCATTAGGGGTCATTTTGCATCTCAAAAAATATTTGTGATGATAATTTCCTTTGTGCCATGGTTTACCTTTTCATCTATACCTATATTTTTCTATTATATTTTTTACATTTTTGAAGAGAACTGCACACACTGAGTGCTTTACCAACTTTACTGCATTTATAAATTTTACTATATTGTGAATCATTATACATTTGCTAAGTG
>NW_026074373.1:0-1640 GCF_014885135.2 Alexandromys fortis
TCCAAGATTTTACATTCTACAGCCAATAGAGTGGGTCACTTGATTCTTTTCCCTAATGACAGATTGGGTTGAACCCTCAGTCCTATGTTGACTAGCAAAACAGCTCAACCCACCTCTACTGACTGCTTCCTTTCTTGCCATTTGGGGGTGAGGACAGTACACACATTGGAAACAACTGTGCAAGGATTAGCTGGGTTCATGCTTAGAAATTGCTGGGAACAGAAGCCAGCTCATCAAATGCCTCCACAATACATCAGGAAATTTTACTACTAACAAAATTCAGCTCTCTGGTCATGAAAAAGAGGGGCAATTGATGCCCAGGAACCAAGTGGGAAGCTAGGAGGACCCACACACCACTTCTACTTCCTCAACTTTGAGCCTGAAACAACTGAAAACAAATGCAAGTTATTTTGTTGTGGTCATTGTTTCGAGCCAGGGTTTCTCTGTGTAGCTCTGGCTGTCCTGGAACTCACTCTGTAGACCAGACTGACCTGGAACTCAGAGATCCACCTGCCTCTTTCTCCTGAGTGCTGGGATTAAAGATATGCGACCCCACTGTCTGACCAATATGCAAGTTTTTAAAAGTTCAGTGTAAGCTTTTCTGGCCATCCAGTGGGGTGTGTTCCTGTTGCTAGCTTTCTTTATGCCATTCCACCGTGCCCCCAAGCCTGCCTTTTAGTCTGCAAGGTCCTTGGAACCCCATCACAGCCTACTTCAGGGCTGAGGGAACTGGAGAGCCAGCGGGGAGTGTTCCTGCCACTGGGTCTTCTTTCTCCCATCCCATCCTGCCCCAAGCCCACCTTTTCTTCTGAAAAGTCCTTGGAACCCTGCAAGAGACCCTGCTCCCATGCTGAGGGGACCAGAGAGTGAGTCTGTGGCCACACAGCTAGACACTCGGAAGTCCCACTCTTTGGGGCTTTCCCAGGGGGACAGATTCCAGGCTCCCCCCAATTCCCTAAGCTTTTCTGGCCATCAGGTAGGGTGTGTTCCTCCTGCTGGCTTTCTTTACCCCATCCCACCCTGAGCCCAAGCCTGCCTTTGTGCCTGTGAGGTCCTTGGAACCCTCAACACAGCCTGTGTCAGTGCTGAGGGGATCTGAGAGGCGAGTCAGCACCCACAAGCCTAGACAGCCGGACGCCCCACTCTCCAGGACCTTACCAGTGTATAAGAACCTAGGGGCCCCTCCAAAACCCCCTAGCTTTTCTTGCCAGCCAGCTGGGAGTGCCCCTGTTGCTGGGCTTTCCTCCAAGGCACCCTGCCCCCAAGCCCACCTTTTCCTGTGAGGTCCTTAGAATCCTCAAACACAGCTTACTCCAGTGCTGAGGGGACACAAGAGAGGGTAGACCAAGAAAAACTCCCAAGTACTCAGTCAGCCACAGCAAAGATTGGACCAAGATGCCAAGACTCTGCTGGCCTCATTTGAAAAAAGAGATGGGTAGGTGCCAATGCAAGAATTCCTCCAACATCCAGAAAAAGCAACATGGTAACACCAGAATCCAGCGAGCACGCAACAGGAAGACTTGAGTACCCTAACCCAGAAGAAGTAGAAGAAAACAACTTTAAATGTAACCTTATGAAAATGATGGAGACCTTTAAACAGGAAGTAAAAAGCTCCCTTAAAGAAATGGAAGAGAAGAGAA